>NC_042958.1:15520045-15673488 GCF_901001165.1 Salmo trutta | reverse complement strand
AAAGAGGAGAGAGAGAGACTGACACGGAGGAGAGACTGAAGAGAGAGGAGAAGAGAGAGAGAGAGAGAGAGAGAGAAAAAAAGAGAGAGAGAGAAAAAGAGAGAGAAAGAGAAAAGAGAAAGAGAGAGAGAAACAGTGTGTGTGGTGGGCACCAATGGTGCAGTAAATCACTCTGTGTGAGTTGAGACACTGATGAGTGAAAGAGAGACAGAAGAGAACTTCACGGTTCTGGAATAATCAACAAACAGAGGGAGAGCCTTTTTACCATTCCATCGGACTTCTCGTTGGCACACGCACACACACACACGCACACGCACGCACACACACGCACACACACACACACACACACACACGCACACACACACACCAAAACAAACCACTTATTGGAAAAGTTCAGCTAGCAAACATTTTCTTCCTTTTGGAGCAAACAGAAAAAAAAGGAAGATTACATTATTAGGTTGCTTTTAAATATTCTGATTGGTTTCATCCTTCCAACTAAAAGTCCCAACATGACATTTCACTTTTCATTTGCATTTTTATAATTAATATGAATTTGACCGAAGAAGCCATGCCGGAAAAGCGTTGGGAAAAGTGACGTCAAGACAAGAACACACAAGTGAATACACAGCAGGAGTGAACACACAAGTGAATACACAGCAGGAGTGAACACACAAGTGAATACACAGCAGGAGTGAACACACAAGTGAATACACAGCAGGAGTGAAGCCACTCTCCACATAAGACGCTAAAGAACCACATCATACCGAGTCCTCCTATTGGTTAAGAAAAATATTTTGGCTCTGAATAAAGCCAACATGCACTATATATATGGACACCCCTTTAAAATTTGTGGATTCAGCCTCACCCATTTGCTAACAGGTGTATAAAATCAAGCATACAGCCATGTATGCTGAAGCGCGTACAAATAGTCTGTCCTCGGTTGCAACACTCACTACCAAGTTCCAAACTTCCTCTGGAAGTAACGTCAGCACAATAACTGTTCATCGGGAGCTTCATGAAATGGGTTTCCATGGCCGAGCTGCCGCACACAAGCCTAAGATCACAATGAGCAATGCCAAGTGTCGGCTTGAGTGGCGTAAAGATCGCCACCATTGGACTCTGGAGCAGTAGAAATGTGTTCTCTGGAGTGATGAATCATGCTTCACCATCTGGCAGTTTGACGGACACATTTGGGTTTGGCGAAAGGCAAAGGAACGCTACCTGCCCAAATGCATAGTGCAAACTGTAAAGTTTGGTGTAGGAGGATTAATGGTCTGGGGCTGTTTTTCATGGTTTGGGCTAGGCCCCTTACTTCCACTGAAGGGAATCTTAATGCTACAGCATACAATGACATTCTAGAGTCTACAGGATTCTGTGCTTTAAACTTTGTGGCAACAGTTCGGGGAAAACCCTTTCCTGTTTCAGCATGACAATGCCCCGTGCAGAAAGTGAGGTCCATACAGAAATGGTTTGTCAAGATCAGTGTGGAAGAACTTGACTGGTCTGCACAGAGCCATGACCTCAACCCCATCAAACACCTTTGGGATTTTTTTATTTGATTGAACCTTTATTTAACTAGGCAAGTCAGTTAAGAACAAATTATTAACTGACTCTGAACAAAATCTGTCGTTCAGCCCCTGAACAAGACAGTTAACCCACTGTTCCTAGGCCGTCATTGTAAATAAGAATTTGTTCTTAACTGACTTGCCTAGTTAAATAAAGGTTAAATACATTTTTTTTTTTAAATCTCATCAATCTACACACAATACCCCATTGTTCCTCTCCTCTTGTACACTGCTGCTACTCTCTGTTTTTACCATCTATGCATAGTCACTTTAATAACTCTACCTACATGTACATATTACCTCAACTAACCGGTGCCCCGACACATTGACACTGTATCAGTAACCCCCTATATATGGTCTTACAGCATTTCACTGTAAGGTCTACACCGGTTGTATTCAGCATTTCACTTTAAGGTCTACACCAGTTGTATTCAGCATTTCACTAAGGTCTACACCGGTTGTATTCAGCATTTCACTTTAAGGTCTACACCAGTTGTATTCAGCATTTCACTGTAAGGTCTACACCGGTTGTATTCAGCATTTCACTGTAAGGTCTACACCGGTTGTATTCAGCATTCCACTGTAAGGTCTACACCAGTTGTATTCAGCATTTCACTTTAAGGTCTACACCAGTTGTATTCAGCATTTCACTGTAAGGTCTACACCGGTTGTATTCAGCATTTCACTGTAAGGTCTACACCAGTTGTATTCAGCATTCCACTGTAAGGTCTACACCAGTTGTATTCAGCATTTCACTTTAAGGTCTACACCAGTTGTATTCAGCATTTCACTTTAAGGTCTACACCGGTTGTATTCAGCATTCCACTTTAAGGTCTACACCAGTTGTATTCAGCATTTCACTTTAAGGTCTACACCGGTTGTATTCAGCATTTCACTGTAAGGTCTACACCGGTTGTATTCAGCATTTCACTGTAAGGTCTACACCAGTTGTATTCAGCACATATGACTAATAACATTTGATTTAATGACAAAGCAAAAAGTTTTTAAACATTTTTGTGGGGGCAATTGTATAAAAAATAAACGGAAATATCACATTTACATAATCATTCAGACCCTTTACTCAGTACTTTTTTGAAGCAACTTTGGCAGCGATTTCAGCCTTGAGTCTTCCTGGGTATGACGCTACAAGCTTGGCAAACTGTATTTGGGGAGTTTCTCCCAGGCTTTAGGTGCCTTTCGGCAAACTACAAGTGGATGCCATGTGCCTTTTACTGCGGAGTGGCTTCCGCCTGGCCACTCTACCTTAAAGGCCTGATTGGTGGAGTACTGCAGAGATGGTTCTCCTTCTGGAAGGTTCCCCCATCTCCACAGAGGAACTCAGGAGCTCTGTCAGAGTGACCATCGGGTTCCCTGACCAAGGCCCTTCTACCCCGATTGCTTAGTTTGACCGGGCGGCCAGCTCTAGGAAGAGTCTTGGTGGTTCCAAACCTATTCCATTTAAGAATGATGGAGGCCACGGTGTTCTTGGGGACCTACAATGCTGTATAATTTTTTTTGGTACCCTTCCTCATATCTGTGCCTCAACACAATCCTGTCTCAGAGCTCTATGGACAATTCCTTTGATCTCATGGCTTGGTTTTTGCTCTGACATGCACTGTCAACTGTGGGACCTTATATAGGCAGGTGTGTGCCTTTCCAAATCATGTCCAATCAATAGAATATACCACAGGTGGACTCCAATCAAGTTGTAGAAGCATCTCAAGGATGATCAATGGAAACAGGATGCACCTGAGGGAAGGGGTCTGAATACTTTCCGAATGTAAAACATCCAGAAATATTGAAAGTAGTAAGTAGTACCTTGTTGATTTCAACTATCCATCCCACAAAGTGTGTAAAAGTTTCAGTGTCAAAAACACCCCTCGCTCCACACACATCCCTTACCCAGACATCCACACACACGCTAGTCACCATAAAAACAGAGAAAAATGCAAACCATCTTTGTAAAAAGATAAACGAGCAAAAAGAAAAGCAAGTGCAGAGCTGAAGCCTGTGGGGGGGTAGAAACACCTTTATGGGTGGAGAAAGAAATGCCTTTATGGGTGGAGAGACCAGAAACAGAGTGTGTTTGTGGGAGGGAGGGAGAGAGAAACCCTCAAGAGAGGGGGGATGGGCAGAGATATTTTTGTGTGGAATGTAAATAAGGGCTCACTGGTAATAGTGTGTGTGTGGGGAAAAGGGAGAAAATATGTGTGTGTACTTACCGCGGACAGAGGGTGGTCTTGGGAGAGGCTCGCCTGGAGAAGCCTGGAGCTCCAATGCTGTTCCCATCTCCGCCCTCCTGATCTACACACACACAGTAAATAACACACTTACCACACTGTGATTGTGTCTCTCTCACACACACACACACACACTTTCTCTCGCCATCTCCCTCTTCTCCCTCCAGGCCCCAGGCCAGACGTCTCTTTTCATTTTCCTCTGCAAGAGCAATAAATCACACATGCACACACAAATACATGTGCAAAGACACACACAAACACACACCAGCATGCACTGGCCTCCACTTAAGACTCCTATTTTACCCCCTTCCCCTCTTTTCTTTTCCTTTATTTTTAACCCTTTCCATTCTTCCACCAGCAGCCTGTCATTCAAAAGAACAAACACACCCACGGTCAGTCGCAATATAGTTAACCCTTAGAGGTCAGGGAGGACCAATGGCTGCAGGCAGTACTGAAACACCAGGAAACACTTTATTCTCCCCTTTTCTCCTGCCCCTCCCATTTTATTTATCCCGCTCCTCCCCCCTTCTCCCTCTCCTCCTCCCCCACTGTTCTCCCACCCCTCCCCCTTTTCTCCCGCTACCCCCACATGTACAGCACCGTCACCACCCACTCCCCGGTCACTAAGCGCTGTATGTGTGTACGCATGTGAGTGTGTGACGTAACCTGAGCAGTGGGTCAGTGGGTGTTGTGACCTCTGAACCCTCTGTAGACCGTGATCTATTCATGATCAAACCGCACGCACGCACACCAACCTGCGGGGGAAGCTTGAGACTGTGCGATGAGGGCAGCCATGGCAGAGTTAGGGTTGAGTCGGTTTCCAAACATGTGGGAGGGAGCCATGTTGAACACTGGACCTGGTAACCCACTCACCTACAGGGACGAAAGAGTCTCAGTTACAATACATGGAGGATGACTGGATGGAGTTGGTAACATAAGTGAAGACTGTGGTGGAAAATGACATTAGTCATGCTATCCCGTGTTTTACTGCTTAAAGAATAGTATCTTGTTATATGCTAGTGTTTTTTCTAACCTTTCTAAACTTGTCTTGGTGTGACTTAGTCATAACACTGGGCGTATAGCTAAGAGACGTTTGGGTGCAATCGCAGCATGTGACATCCTGTGGGTTTACTATCTACAGAAAGTCACATGTATGGGAACTTGCAGAAAGGAGTACAATATAGTGTTTGTTGTTGTGAATGCAGTTAGATGGCTGAGCCCTCGGGCTAACAACCTCATGCTATCTTAAATCTGCACAGACAACTAATTGCCTTCTTCACATTATCTGCTGACTGCTATGCACACAAGAAGGAGACCCGACTGTTTGTTAAGCTTTCAACTCTGAACCATTCTCGGTGATGGTTGATTGCTTCATTTTTGCAAATCTTATAAAATTGTTGTTTGAACGAATCTGCAGTCTTTTCCTACAGAATTGCTACCACAATTTGGCGACGAGGATGGGATGGCTAACGCCGCTTGCTGATTGCGCCGGAGGAGACCCGGGTTAACTGCGAGCAAGGGAGCCCACATGCCAACTAAAACAGAGCAGAAAAGGACCTGCCTCGGACCGGCAGGGAGCGTCAGTGAGTGGATATGCCATTCTGAACAGACAAAATAAATTAAGGGTGAGACTGAATTTCTTTTGAACATCATAGAAAATCCTGTTCTGGGACAGGATGTGCACATTATGTCTTTGTTGTAGGAAAGACACCCCTAATTAGAAACGTTGTTGTAGCAGAGTTCTTTCTGTGTTTCTCTGTTGAAGCAGAGAAGCAGCCATGGGATATGACACGGTTACGAGTTATGTGATTCCAGGGCACAATCCTGAGACAGAAAAAATTTAAGAATCCTGCAGGTTACAAAAATACAAAAAAAACGGAAAATAAACATTGTAAAAGAAAATGAATGAGTCAGTGTACTGGTAAACAATTGGTTATGAAAGGGAAACCAGTTATACATTTAAACCATACACAGAAGTGTGCATAGACGGGACTCCCATGTGGGTACAACATTTAAATTACAGAGTAATTCAAATCAAATCACGTGTAGTGATTCGTCACGTGCGCCGAATACAACAGGTGAAATACTTAGTGAAATGCTTACTTACAGGCTCTAACCAATAGTGCAAAAAAGGTATTAGGTGAACAATAGGTAGGTAAAGAAATAAAACAACAGTAAAAAGACAGCCTATAAAAGTAGCAAGGCTACATACAGACACCGGTTAGTCAGGCTGATTGAGGTAGTATGTACATGTAGATATGGTTAAAGTGACTATGCATATATGATAAACAGAGAGTAGCAGCAGAGTAGCAGCGTAAAAAGAGGGGTTGGGGGGGCACACAATTCAAATAGTCCGGGTAGCCATTTGATTATCTGTTCAGGAGTCTTATGGCTTGGGGTAAAAACTGTTGAGAAGCCTTTTGGTCCTTAAGACTTGGCACTCCGGTACCGCTTGCCATGCGGTAGGAGAGAGAACAGTCTATGACTGGGGTGGCTGGGGTCTTTGACAATTTTTAGGGCCTTCCTCTGACACCGCCTGGTGTAGAGGTCCTGGATGGCAGGCAGCTTAGCCCCAGTGATGTATTGGGCCGTACACACTACCCTCTGTAGTGACTTGCGGTCAGAGGCCGAGCAATTGCCGTACCAGGCAGTGATGCAACCAGTCAGGATGCTCTCGATGTTGCAGCTGTAGAACTTTTTGAGGATCTCAGGACCCATGCCAAATCTTTTTAGTTTCTGAGGGGGAATAAGCTTTGTCGTGCTCTCTTCACGACTGTCTTGGTGTGTTTGGACCATTCTAGTTTGTTGTTGATGTGGACACCAAGGAACTTGAAGCTCTCAACCTGCTCCACTACAGCCCCATCGATGAGAATGGGGGTGTGCTCGGTCCTCCTTTTCCTGTAGTCCACAATCATCTCCTTAGTCTTGATCACGTTGAGGGATAGGTTGTTAATCTGGCACCACCCGGCCAGGTCTCTGACCTCCTCCCTATAGGCTGTCTCGTCGTTGTCGGTGATCATGCCTACCACTGTTGTGTCGTCTGCAAACTTAATGATGGTGTTGGAGTCGTGCCTGGCCATGCAGTCATGGGTGAACAGGGAGTACAGGAGGGGACTGAGCACGCAGCGCTGGGGAGCTCCAGTGTTGAGGATCAGCGTGGCAGATGTGTTGCTACCTACCCTCACCACCTGGGGGCGGCCTGTCAGGAAGTCCAGGATCCAGTTGCAGAGGGAGGTGTTTAGTCCCAGGATTCTTACCTTAGTGATGAGCTTTGAGGGTACTATGGTGTTGAACGCTGAGCTGTAGTCAATGAATAGCATTTTCACGTAAGTGTTCCTTTTGTCCAGGTGGGAAAGGGCAGTGTGGAATGCAATAGAGATTGCATCATCTGTGGATCTGTTTGGGCGGTATGCAAATTGGAGTGGGTCTAGAGTTTCTGGGATAATGGTGTTGATGTGAGCCATTACCAACCTTTCAAAGCACTTCATGGCTACGGACGTGAGTGCTACGGGTCTGTAGTCATTTAGGCAGGTTGCCTTTGTGTTCTTGGGCACAGGGACTATGGTGGGCTGCTTGAAACATGTTGGTATTACAGACTCAATCAGGGACATGTTGAAAATGTCAGTGAAGACACCTGCCAGTTGGTCAGCACATGTACGAAGCACACGTCCTGGTAAACCGTCTGGCCCCGCAGCCTTGTGTATGTTGACCTGGTTCAAGGTCTTACTCACATCGGCTACGGAGAGCGTGATCACACAGTCGTCCGGAACAGCTGATGCTCTCATGCATGCCTCAGTGTTGCTTGCCTCGAAGCGAGCATAGAAGTGATTTAGCTCGTCTGGTTCAAATATATTTAGATGGAGAAGAAATTACTGTTTTGAAATTACAAGAAAGGAAGACGTTCCTAACCAAATACTGTTTGTTTTGTGTGTTTTTGTTTCCTGAGTGTGTGTATTGATGAGAGATTTATATTATGGATGGACGATGGACCCTATCAGCCCGACTGGCTGCACAGTGTGATCGAATAGAGGAACACATATTCTCCAGTAGTAAATTGGCAGACGTTCCAGTATTGTTTCTAATTCAAGGTATCAAAACCGTTACCAATTAAAAAGGCACAAATACCATAACTACACTCTGGGGAATTGGGTATCACTACCTTAGAATTATTATTATTATTTTAATCAGCACATATTAGAGCCGTGAGTGAGTAAATCTAAACACTCTGGCCATGGTCAGGAAGAGGTAAAACTATAGCAAAACCATAGAGGCACTAAAATAAGCGCAAGAGTATTGTACCAATTCAGCTCGAATATGGAAAAAATCCAATCATGGATAAAACTGGGCAGCATTTCCCTGCTGACGGGAAATATGCGAAAGCGGATACAAATGTATTGCTTTAATTAATTATGACAATTTGTTAGTTACGCTATCCTTATGAACCGCATAGCATATCATTACAGCAGTATGAACCGGTAATATATGTTAGCTAGTTACCTAACGTTCGTTGGCTACTAATATATTGAACTTTCCAGTATATTAACTATATGCCATCTAACTACCCAAAGTTTATTGACGTGATTAATTACGACATTTTTAGCTTAGCTAAATGGTATAGTCATTGTGCATTCTCATCGGACATTGTTAATTTGGGTGCTTCGTGAGTTCGCTCTGGCTATCTGCTCGGATTTCAGAGCACTTATCTGAATGTACCAGAGCGCAGAATAACTTATGAATTTACGAACGCTCAACACCCATTGAATATGGCCGGTGTCAGTAAATGTCGGGGGAAAATAATGTAAAATTGAACGTAAAATTCAAATTGTTGCCAGCAGCACAGTAAGTCACCAACGCTTTTGATAACATGGGAAAAGCCATTGGCACACAGGAGTGATGGTTGCTGATAATGGGCCCGTACGCCTATGTAGATATTCCATTAAAAATCAGCTCTCTCCAGCTTCAGTAGTCATTTACAACATTAACAATGTCTACACTGTATTTAATTAATGGGACCCCAAACTTTGGAACGGTAGTGTATATTAGTATGGTTATTAGCGTAGTGTGTTGGGCCATTGGTCATTCGAAAATTGAATGTAGGGGCACCACTGGCTAAATTTACGACAGCAAAAGTATTATATTTAGTGGTGACATGGGCAGAATCTAAAGCGATACGACTACTACCCATGTCTTTGAACATGGGACCAGTAACAATGCCCGGATAATTTTACATTGCGATGGGTATGGATCTAATTTTGGGATAATTGGATAGTTGTTTTAATTCTCGCAAGAATTATCCAATCGCTAAAAGGGTGTAAATTTAAGGGGGTCTGTGTTGATACAGTATGTAGTGATTTGTTATTTGCGTAAAAAGAGACGAGGAAACTCATGCCAGACATCACCACATTAGTAAACTATTTGGTAGAGCACGGTCACGAGGCATCATATGGGAAAGTACAACCAGCGAAACAAGAGATAACATATTTGGGGGTTTTGATTTCGGAAATCACGAAGCACATTACACCTGATCGAGTAGGAACAATGTGTTTTTTTGGCACAAACATACACTCCTCGCACTCAGGAAAACCCTAGAGGTTTTAATCTTGTGAGACACTTTATTCCGTCTTATTGTGAAATAGATTTATAGAATTGAAAAAAGGGAGGAGGGGTCATGAGTAGGGTTGCACATTTTGGGGAATATTCAGAGGTGGAAACTTTCCGTGGGAATTAACAGGAATATATGGGAATTAATATTAATACCATTTAAATGCAGATATTTTTTGCATTGGATATATTTACAATAGGATATGGAGACAGAAACATAAACCTTTTACCTTATCATAAGTAGACAAATGCAAATGATTAAATCCTTCCAATAGAATTTTTTTTAAATAAATTTGTTACAAATTTAACTTGAATGAAATTTGTTGACTCTTCACATGGG
The DNA here is from genome assembly GCF_901001165.1 of Salmo trutta. NCBI lineage: Eukaryota > Metazoa > Chordata > Actinopteri > Salmoniformes > Salmonidae > Salmo > Salmo trutta. Next base: position 15,663,742 of record NC_042958.1, on the reverse strand, counting down.
ATGATTTTCACTGAACAAAAGAAAGAAAATATTGAATGATCCCCTATGATCCATTGCATCTCCCAAAAACGTTTTCAACATGCATCGGAAAAATGATAGTCTAGAAACTAAAGCTTGGTTGTCTTCCTCTCAGGCTTCCATGTCTTCTCCCTGGACCTCCTCAATGTCCACCTCTTGAACATCAGACTCTGAGGCCTCATCTTCAGTGTCACTTTCCAACCTTGTTGAGGACGGCTCGTTGTCAGGCTCAAAAAGCCTCACATTTGCCCGGATGGCCACCAATTTTTCAACCCTTGTATTGGTCAGCCTGTTGAGTGCTTTGGTGTGTGTGCTCCCAAACAAGGACCAGTTGCGCTCTGAGGCGGCCGATGGTGGGATTTGGAGGATGATGGAGGCAACAGGGGAAAGAGCCTCAGATCCACAAAGTCCCTTCCAACAGGTGGCTGATGAGATATGTTGGCATGACGGCCATATTGCATCTCCATCCCAAAGCCCTTGCTTGGAAGTGTACTTCACCAGACTGTCAAGAACCTTGCCCTCATCCAGGTCAAGGTGGCGAGACACGGTAGTCATGAAGCTGGTTGAGAGAATGTCAAGAGTGTGCAAACTTGTCATCAAGGCAAAGGGTGGCTACTTTGAAGAATCTCAAATATAAAATATATTTTAATTGTTTAACACTTTTTTGGTTACTACATGATTCCATATGTGATATTTCATAGTTTTGATGTCTTCACTATTATTCTACAATGTAGAAAATTGTACAAATAAAGAAAAACCCTTGAATGAGTAGGTATGTCCAAACTTTTGACTGGTACTCTATATTTGTTTTGCTATTCAAACGGTTATCGCTGCCATTTGGCTGCCCAATAACCATCATCCAAAATGCCAAGATCGTCACAGCCCTGAGAACTCCTCTCATCCTTTTGAAAACCTATTTGAACTTAATATAACTAGTAGGTCTCTGACAATAATGTTGATCTGACTCTGTTCAGCACTGGCCTAGTCTGTGTCTGTGGTGTGTGTATGTACTCACATGGGGGGAGACCGTGTTGATCATGGGGGCTGTGGCAGTGAAGGGACTGGGAGGAGCTAGGGAGGCCATCGGCTGTTGCAACTCAGAGTTAGCGCCACTCATGGGAGCAGGTCCCACCCCTGACGACACGTCACAACTGGAGAACACACCTACAAGGAGAGACATCACCATCATCATCATAACTTTTATCATCATCATACTTTTTCATAACCATGAAAATAAACTCATCTTCATTGTCTTGTGGTTATATGAGTTGTGTGCAGTACAGTAGTGTGTGTGTGTATGGTACCATGAACGAGTGGACTGGACCAAATCAACAACAAAACACATTCTCACACATGCACCCTGTACACCAGGGATAGGCAACTAGATTCAGCCGCAGGCTGGTTTTTGTCAGAGTAGATAGTTAGGGGGCCGGAACAAAATTGTAATAATTTGTACACTGCAAATTGATCACAATTTAGGTGAAAATGTGACTGCCTTTGAAAATAAATAATTCCATACCTAAAGTAGATTGAGACAATCATATGTCTCTTTTTATGCGTGTGAATACATGGGAATAGATTTCCTAAATAAAAAATTGTCTTTAGCTGAAAACTAAAAACTATGGGGCGAATTTGCCCCACAGCCGCCTGTTGCCGACCCCTGCTGTACACAAACACACAACTACATATTAAAAACACAGTGGATGGAGGCCTGTCCTGCCACTGACCCAGAATAACAAGCAGAAATCTGATGACTCACACATTGTTCTATCACACACATACACACAGCTTTTTATACTGGGGGAAAGGGGGGGAAGCTCCATTCATATTCATGTTCCTCCCCCATCACATGCCCTCTATCTGTTAAGTTGTTGCTGCTGCTGTTTTATTGATTTCACACACACACACACACACACACACACACACACACACACACACACACACACACACACACACCCCTTAACCGGTATAAACTCTGCCCCTGCCCCTTAGTGACCCCAAGGGAGGGGGGAGTAGGGAGGAGGAGTGAGAGGCCCCCCTCACCCCACAAAAGGCTGAATGGCTGTGGGCAGCACATATTCACTAGAGGAACAAGAGTGCTTTGTGCATGAGAGTGCAAGATGGAGAACGAAGGAAAACGAGAGATCATGTACTGCAGAAACTCCAAGACTACTCCTCAGGTCATACAAACACAATAGAACACATCTCCTAACCTACGCAATATTGCTGACAAGACAATCCACAATTACCAGATATTAATGTTAAAATCAGACTAAACTGACTAAATTACTCTACTTAATCTGATGCCATCATAAATTATATACAAATCTAACATTAGTAATAAGCCAGTCTTATAATTAAAAATTAAAAATGGGGTAGAGATTGCTACGCCGAGCCTACATATATCCATATTCCAAAGCAAGCCTCCATTTACCACTAGGCCAATACATCAACGGTGGGGTTACATTTATCATGTCAACACAGGAATACATGTAGTGAATATGCTTTTATGGACCCTAGTTAATCATCAACAACACAGAATAAAGGATGGAGGGTGTGTGTTCACGTTTTACTATACTTGGGAGTATACACAAGTAGGCTCCTTAACAGCTTCTACCCCCAAGCCATAAGACTGCTGAACAATTAATCAAATGGCCACCGGACTATCTACATTGACCCCCACATTTAATTTGTACACTGCTGCTACTCACTGTTTAGTATCTATGCAGAGTCACTTTACCGCTACCTACATGTACAAATTACCTCGACTAACCTGTACCCTGCACATTGACTCGGAACCGGTACCCCCTGTATATAGCCTCGTTATTGTTATTTTATTGTGTTACTTTTGATTTTTTTTTTTACTTTAGTCTACTTGGTAAATATTTTCTTAACTCTTCTTGAACTGAACTGTTGGTTAAGGGCTTGTAAGTAAGCATTTCATGGTAAGGTCTACACTTGTTGTATTCGGCGCATGTGACAAATAAAGTTTGATTTGAGTACCAGAACTCCTCACAAGAATAGTAAGCAACTATTTTGCCGGTCCTCACTTGTTAAAACGCCATTTTAGGCTTAGGGGCTAGGTTTAGGAGTTAGGGTTAAGGAGAACAGTCCTAACAAGTATAGTAAGACATAGCTCTGTGTGAGTGTGGACAAGCCCCATTAGCTCAGCTGCATTGGCGTAGGACTGTCCAATCGGGAATCAATCAAAGTGATCAATTAGGACTTACCAACATCACCCTTCCTCACCCCCTCCATATATCCCCCCTGGAAACCGCTCAACCCCTAGTAACCCCCTCAAGCCAGGGACCCACCACATCTCAGCCTCCAATAATGTGTGTGTGTGTCAGGGTTTGCGTTAGGAAAATGCAGCGCGGGACAACGTGAGAAATTTACCGGACCCATATGCATTGGGTACATAACCCATTAGGGCTTCCACCCATGGTGATCAGAATGACAGAAATCACATGTAGATTATGAAAATGCATCTTAACAGAACATGCAACTCATGTAATGAAGCAGCCAATAAAACATAATTTTCAAACATTTGCCAAAATGCAATGTGGGAAAACACACCATTCAAATAGCGCACCTGGGAAAACACACCATTCAAATAGCGCACCTGGGAAAACACACCATTCAAATAGCGCACCTGGGAAAACACACCATTCAAATAGCGCACCTGGGAAAACACACCATTCAAATAGCGCACCTGGGAAAACACACCATTCAAATAGCGCACCTGGGAAAACACACCATTCAAATAGCGCACCTGGGAAAACACACCATTCAAATAGCGCACCTGGGAAAACACACCATTCAAATAGTGCACCTGATATAAATGTTCATCTCTGTCATATATGGAACTTCTGTTAGAAACTTAGAAAGAGGAGGAATCCAAAGATGCAACAACTAGGACGGGTTGCTAATATGACTAGGATTCTGCCTGTGGCTTCTGGACAACAAAAGAAAGTTGATATCAGGGCATACAATTAACCCCCACCAAAATCGGGTAGATTTAGGCATTGGCGGGTAAGAATGTCTATTTCACCAGTCACTTTGGCGCATGATCAATTTGCAGGGCTCTACAGTGGGAGCATTTCATTCGCAAATAAAAATTGTCAAAAGTCAAGCATAAGCACATTAGAGTTAGAAAAATACTGCAGTAGCTTTATTTCTGCTGTTTTGTTTCATAGCTGCTAATTGCACAAATAGGATTATAATTTATGTCCCACCTCGCGCAACAACACTGCCTGGCAGGGGAGCTGAGCTCACTGAGTGAAGTGCTGATAAATTCATTTTTGGAGGCACTGTGCACAGGCATAAAAGCTGGTCTAATTTGACTTTGTCCTCATGTTTCTTGGCTATTTACATTGTTTTGTTCACAAGCTCAGTTGTTTTTCAAAATGTTAGTTTGAGTCTGCTGCTTCAACTGATAGGGAAGAGGCGCCCTAGTCAGATCCCAAATCTCTCACATATCGCCCTGTTACCACGGTAACCTCCCGCCTTTAAAGGGGCAGTTGAACATTTTGGCTGATATTTTGATTAAAAGACTGAGGTCACAAAAAAATGTAATGAAATTCAACAATATACCACATTACTTCTTACTAATACATGTCTTGTTTTAGAAACATTACAAAGCATGGTCGTCTGTTTTATTTATTATTAGTTTTGTTAAAAAGTAATTATGGCCCAAAAATATTTGGGCTGGTAGATTTTTTTAATCTACCTGCCAGTGACTGGTGGACCAAAAAGTACATTTTAGGCCCTGTTTGATGAAAACAAATAGAGCAGGAGAGAAACAGTGGTCCAATAGGGAAGTAAATGGAAATACATATGAAAATTATATAATTACTCCTGTCTATACAGAAAGAAAGAAAATACTTAACCAGAAAGCATAACAGCCAGAGAGGAATCGAGGATCATTAGTTTCTTTTAAATTATTGAGTAGCGGATGTAAATGAAAAGCATAAAACGTGTGAAGGTAATGTGTCTTGAGTATAATTTAAAATGTTGAGACAAGAAGGGAAGGGTGTGTTGAAGATATAGGCGAGCCTCTCCAGAATGGCTCAGCTGTCTCCCGCCAATTCTTGCCCATTCATTGTTTCATTGTGTGCCCTTTCATACATTTATTTTTTTTACATCAATTCCCCTTTACATGTCACCAGTAGTAAATGTAACATTAATTCCCATTATTTGGTTACATTAATTTCTGTTAATGCCTGTATTAGTGAGTCATTTACCTTTCTCATTCTCGGAGTGGAACGCTGTCTGCAGAGTTCACAACCTGCGACACTTATGAGAAACAAGTTTTGGTTTATTTCATAATCATTTATGAGATTTGTCCATTTTTTCATGCTTAATGTGAGAAATTAGCATGTGTCTGGTTTCTCTGTGCTGGTAATGTTGAATGAGTGCTAGCGCCTGAGCACGCATAGAAGTACCTGGCCTCACGGTCTATCATATGGTGAAGGCTGGTGATCTCGCATTAGTAGACAACTTCTGAGATTTATTTACATTTTTATGATTAACCACGTGACAATGATTTTGAGAAACTAAGACATTATTGAAATGAAACTGTTCCACGACAATGCGCATATAAAAATCCTAACTGGCACGAAGAACAGTAGAAATGGTAGGAACAATTTTAATCTTCCCCAACATGAAACTCACGTGCTGCCTATGAATAATTGCCTCCACATTTCCATGGTCGGAGTTTGCCTATAGGCTACTTTGAAGCAAGGTAAGACATGCCTCATAATATGAACAAAAAAAACAAGAAATAGGGACACCAGAAGAAAGTAAGAAGCTATAAACAGGGTCAATTCCAATACCATATTTACAATGTGCAGGGATATTGGAGTGATAAGAGGTAGATAAGTATAGGGCTAAGGTGACTAGGCATCAGGATGTATGATAAACAGAGTAGCAGCAGCGTAAATTAAGACTGTATGCGAGTGTCAGTGTGTGTGAGTGTGTAGAGTCCTGAAAGTGCATAGAGATAAATACAAGGGTCAACTTTGATAATCCGTGTAGCCATTTTGTTATCTATTTAGCAGTCTTATGGCTTGGGGATAGAAACTGTTCAGGAGCCTGTTGTGTCAGACTTGATCCACCGGTACCGTATTTCGTGCGGAAGAAGAGAGAACAGTCTATAGCTTGGGTGGCTGGAGTCCTTAACAATTTTCTGGGCATTCCCTTCACACCGCCTGATATAGAGGTCCTGGATTGCAGGAAGCTCGGCCCAGTGATGTACTTGACTGTCTGCATCACCCTCTGCAGCGCCATGTGATCGAAGGCGGTGCTGTTGCCATACCAAGCAGTGATGCAGCTAGTCGAAATGCTCTCAATGGTGCAGCTGCAGAACCTTTGAGGATTTGAGGCCCCATGCCAAACTTTTTCAACCTTCTGAGGGGGAAGAGGCGCTGTCACGCCTTCTTCACAACTGCGTGTGTGAACCTTTTTCAGTACTTAGTGATTTGGACCCAGGGGAACTTGAAGCTATCGACCCACTACACTGCAGCCCAGTCGATGTGGATGGGGGCTTGCTTGCCCCCCGTTTCCTGTAGTCTACGGTCAACTCCTTGATTTTACTGTCGTTGAGGGTGAACAGGGAGTACAGGAGTGGACAAAGCACAAATACCCCTGTGAGACAATGAGGTTTAAAATGACTGAATGGGTCTGCCAGATCATCCAGTCCTCTGGTTTCGGTGAGGGCCCTCACACACGGTATGGTGTTGTTATTGTTGAAGCGTGCATAAAATGTGTAGAGTTTATCTGGGTCTTCTTTTGTAATCCATAATAGACTGTAGCCCTTGCCACATGGGATGGGCCTCGGAGCCTACGTAAATATGATTCCACTTTATTCCTATATTGTCCTTTTGCCCACTTGATGACTCTGCAGAGGTCATAGCCAACTTCCTGTACTTGCTCCTATTCTCAGTAGTAGCATCAGGGTTGTCTGTGATGGCCCAGTGTGCGGTAGCCCTGTACTTTACCGTAGCACCAACCTTGGTCTTAATCCAGGGCTTTTGATTGGGGAAGCAGCGAACCTTCACAGTGGGGACAAGTCACCGATGCATTTCCTTATGAAGCCGGTGACGGAGGTGGTTAGCTCGATGTTATCAGGGGAATCTTGGAACATATTCCAATCAGCGGTAGCAAACCGACCCGTGGCATAATCTCTGATTCATTTCTTAATGGCACGAGTCACAGGTGCTTCCCGTTTGAGCTTCTGCTTGGAAACAGGAAACAGGAGTACGGAGTTATGATCTGATTTGCAGAATGGTGGACAAGGTAGGGCCTTGTATGCTTGCTTAAGAGGCAAAGGAGACTTGTTGATGGAAGTTTGGAAATTAGTCTAAATGATGGCAAACTAAAATCAGCGTCAATACTACCACTGCGCTCGAGTCAGAACACCAATTGTTGTTGATGAAGAGGCACACGCCTCCCCTTCCTCTACTGTCCACTCGGTGAATGGAGAATCCATCCAGTTGGATATCCATTGTCCAAAAGCCATGCTTCAGAAAAGCAGAGAATATTGCAGTTTAGAGAGTCCCGTTGGTAGCAAATCCACGTTCGAACGTCATCCATCTTATTATCAAGTGACCAATAGAATGGAGGGAAGAGGTGGCCGGTTTTCCCTTCGCCTTAATCCTGGCAGGATTACCCCTTTCTTGCCACAAATGCCAGCGTTTCCTCTTGGATACCCCGAAAATTGGGTCGGAATTACAGAAAGAGCCCAGGGCAGATGAGTCAAAGTCGGAATTGGGGTAACTGCTGATCTTATGTTCAAAAGTTCCTGTCGGTTATAAGAAATGATAGCAGATACATTTTGTGAATATAAAGTACAAATAAACGCCAAAATAATCACCAAATAGCAAAGTTGGGTCAGAGCTTGCCGTTTCAATTACCAGTTGAGAAATAAAAATAGCTATTTTAAATCATGCACCAAATTGTTTTTTAACGCGATTGCATTTAGAATGGTTGCGCAATGAATGGGTTTATAAAGGCATATGTTTTACTCCAGCAACAAACATCTGAGAAGCTGCAGGAGAAATCCAGCTCAAAATAGGCTCTGTATGCTGTGCGTGTGATAGTTGTGTTGGAAAAATAAAATGCATGATTAACGAAAATACAAAGGCTAATTTAATTCCACAAAATTATACATATTAACCTATAGACCGATAAGCATGATGGTGAAATGTATTAGCATCGACTGGTATTTCAAAAATTTTTCTTCTGGTCATTTTGGCCGCCGCAGTTCTACTTAACGGCTTAAACATTTTGTGCCAGCTAATGGAAACCTTGGTGTGTGTGGTTGTCTCTAGCCATCAGGTCTCTCCAGGAGAGATGTATGCAGGTTTAGAGAGGGTTAAGCAAGGGAGAATACTACTACACTGATCCGCAGCCAACATCAGATCAGACGGCTGGAGTCCTGCCTGTACTGCAAAACATGAAGACCACTTTAACCCTAGCTGCCCTCCCGATGACATTAAACAGCACTGATTAACCTCCACCCACACACACCCTCCGTACTATCAAACATTAACTCAGCCCAAATCTAACCCCCATTTCACCTTCATTCATCAAACACTCACGTTCACACACACAATCATTGAATTAAAACAAAGAGAGTATGCCTATAGTGAGAATCCTTCAAGGCAGGGTTCCAGACTCTGACCTTTAAGCCACATTGAGACCATGTGACCTGGCTGTGCAATTTTTTAAAATGTATTGGTTGCATCGGTGCGGGCTGCACATTCACCTCACTCAAAACGTCCTAATTTTTAGGAGACTAAAATCCTGATTTGGTCACACAGCCAAGTACATCACCCTCATGATTCCTGTAATGAAAGTGTCTTCCTGACTGTTCCTGTCTTGCTGGGGCCTGCTGCTGTATCGAGTGAGCCACTCTCTCCTTTCCCAGGAGGAAGAAGTGTTCTGATTGTATACAATTTTTTTATACAACTGCTGGGAACACACAGCTATCCTGTTGTCACAGATGGAGAGAGGATGTTCTCAGTTTCTGTAGGTATACTTTTAATTTCTCAACTCTCAAATATGAGCTCAATAGCAACTAATCAAATAAAATGTGATTTGTCACATGCTTCGTAAACAGGTGTAGACTAACAGTGAAATACTTACTTGTGGGCTCTTCCCAACAACGCAGAGAAAAAAGAGAAATAATAACAAGGAATAAATACAATGAATAACGATAACATGGCTATATACACAGAGTACCAGTACCGAGTTGATGTGCAGGGGTACGAGGTAATTGAGCTAGATATGTACATATAGGTAGGGATAAAGTGACTAGGCGACAGGATAGATAATAAACAGTAATAGCAGCGTATGTAATGAGTCAAAAGAGTTAGTGCAAAAAGGGTCAAATGCAGATCGTTAAATAGTTAACCAATAGCTACCCGGACTAACTATGTAGCAGTTTTATGGCTTGGGGGTAGAAACGGTTCAAGGTCCTGTTGGTTCCAGACTTGGTGCATACCGCTTGCCATGCAGTAGCAGAGAGAACAGTCTAGGACTTGGGTGACTGGAATCTTTGACAATTTTTAGGGCCCTTCTCTGACACCGCCTGGTTTAGAGGTCCTGGATGTCAGGGAGCTCGGCCCCAGTGATGTACTGGGCCGTAGGCACAACCCTCTGTAGCGCCTTGCGGTCGGATGCCAAGCAGTTGCCATAACAAGTGGTGATGCAGCCAGTCAAGATGCTCTCAGTGGTGCAACTGTAAAACTTTGAGGTTCTGAGGGTCCATGCCAAATCTTTTCAGCCTCCTGAGGGGGAAGAGGCATTGTCGTGCCCTCTTCACGACTGTGTTGGTGTGTGTGGACCATGACCATACCTTAGTGATGGTGACACCAATGAACTTAAAGCTCTCGACCTGCTCCACTACTGCCCCGCTGATGTGGAGGAGGGCGCGATCGGCCCGTAGTTTCCTTTAGTCCTCAATAAGCTCCTTTGTCTTGCTGACACTGAGGGAGAGGTTGTTGTCCTGGCAGTCTCTGACCTCCCTGTAGGCCATTACGTCATCTGCAAACTTGATGGTGTTGAGTCGTGTGAGGCCACGCAGTCGTGGGTAAACAGGGAGTACAGGAGGGGACTAAGAACGCACCCCTGAGGGTCCCCCGTGTTGAGGGTTTGCGTGATAGACGCGTTGTTGCCTTCCCTCACCACCTGGAAGCGGCCCATCAGGAGATCCAGGATACAGTTGCAGAGGAAAGATGTTTAATCCCAGGGTCCTTAGCTTAGTGATGAGCTTGGAGGGCACTATGGTGTTGAACGCTGAACTGTAGTCAATGAACAGCATTCTCACGTAGGTGTTCCTATTGTCCAGGTGGGAAAGGGCAGTATGGAGTGCAATAGAGATTGTGTCATCTGTGGATCTGTTGGGGCGGTATGTCAATTGGAGTGGGTCCTGGATGTTTGGGACGATGGTGTTGATGTGAGCCATGACCAGCCTTTCAAAGCCTTTCATCTCTACAGATGTGAGTGCTACAGGGCGATATTCATTTAGCCAGGTTACCTTGGCGTTCTTGACCACAGGGACTATGGTGGTCTGCTTGAAACATATGGGTATTACAGACTGGATCAGGGAGAGTTTGAAAATGTCAGTGAAGACTGGTCAGCACATACTCAGAGTATGCGTCCTGGTAATCCGCCTTGTGAATCCGCCTTGTGAATGTTAACCTGTTTAAAGGCGTTACTCACATCTGCTACGCAGAGCGTGATCACACAGTCGTCTGGAACAGCTGGTGCCCTCATACATGGTTGAGCCTTGCTAGCCTCCAAGCAAGCATAGAAGGTATTTACCTCATCTGTTAGGCTTGTGTCATTGAAAACCTTGCGAATGGGTTTCCCTTTGCAATCCGTGATTGTCTGCAAGCCCTGCCATATCCAACGAGTGTCAGAGCTGGTGTGTAGGATTTGATCTTGGTCCTGTATTGACGCTTTGCCTGTTTGATGGTTCGCCGGAGGGCGTAGCGGGATTTCTTATAAGCTTTGATATAGGGAGCGCGCAAAATGCTGAGTGCATAGGCCTCATTGGGCGGTAGGCTACAACTGCAACGTTATTTTTGGACATTAAAATGTACTGTTATATTAATACATGGCTACTATCAATCAATGGGTATTATCTTTAGAGTTAGTTTCCACTTATTTAGGCGATGAATTATCCCCAAATAAAGTAGCCCATGATATTATTTCACAAAAAGATGGATGCAAATTTACCTCTATTGAAATTGTATTTTTTTTTTACGTTTAAAACTAATTATATCTAAAGCCCTATTTTAACAGTAAAATATAACAATAGTATAGTCTACTCAAAATGCATTACAATCACTGGCTTAGGTTGCACATTAAAATACTTTGAATCACAACATCATAAGATGAAACAAATTATTTCTTCAATACCATCATAGTAGACTAGTACACATTTTAATAAAGCACTGTGAATTTACTTTATAACATAAGCCTACTCATTTTTTATATTGCGTGATGCCGCGGTAACAAATTGGTACGACCAAATCATGGGCTGGTGCCAGCAAATGAAAAACTGTAGCACCAGTACCAACTGGGCAAAATGTTAGTCTGGAGCCCTGCTACAAGGGGAATGTCCTCTGTATGGAAAAGTTGTAATATTGTGAAAAGAATGTTTACACGGCCAAATGCAGGGTATTGTGCACAACTCGCTATTCAGATAGGATGACATTTTTGAATTGATTTATTTGTATTCATTATCATTTGTTTTAGAATTATTATTGTATATCATTATTATTGTAGGCCTATTTATTAATCCAAACCAATTCTTTAAATATGAAAAATGAGTTGTTTCATTCCGTTGAGACTTTTGTTGGCTATATTAAGCTTGATCTGTCTTTTTAATTGTGTGCTCCGTATTTAGTTTAAGATGGGTTATAAGTAGGCCGTTGTAAAATAAATAGGCCATTGTAAAATAAATATCATTAGTCTATTGCGGTCATTTGTTGGGTATGGTAGGCACTATCCTTTCTTGGTAATTGCTGCAATATAGCCTGTCCAAAACTTTTGAGAAGGCTTAAACCAGTTCACAAGTGTTTTGTTCATTCTCTTGAGCCGCCTTCTCTTGCCAAATGTAGTTACAACTGTAATGTTGTGTTTGCCGCAATGAAACATGCTGCTTGTATTTTCCCTATAAACAATATCTTGACTTACACTACACAGTGCATTCAGAAAGTATTCAGACCCCTTGACTTCATCCACATTTTGTTATGTTACAGCCTTACTCTAAAATTTACGAAATAGTTTTTTCCCCCCTCATCAATCTACACACAATACATCATAGTGACAAGAAAAAACAGGTTTAGACATTTTGGCTAATTTATAAATAAAATAAACTGAAATAGTCACATTTACATAAGTATTCATAACTTTACTCAGTAGTTTGTTGAAGCACCTTTGGCAGCGATTACAGCCCCGAGTCTTCTTTGGTATGTTGTTACAAGCTTGGCACACCTGTATTTGGGGAGTTCCTCCCATTCTTCTCTGCGGATCCTCTCAAGCTCTGTCAAGTTGGATGGGGAGCATCGCTGCACAGCTATTTTCAGGTCTCTCGAGGAATGTTAGATCGGGTTCAAGAATGTAATTCCGGGCTCAGGCTGGGCCACTCAAGGACGGCAGGTAGCCTAGTGGTTAGAGCATTGGGCCAGTAACCGAAAGGTTGCTGGATCGAATCCCCGAGCTGACAAGGTAAAAATCTGTCGTTCTGCCCCTGAACAACCCACTGTTCTTCAGTAGGCCGTCATTGTAAATAAGAATTTGTTCTTAAAAAAAAAAAAATATATATATATATTTTAAAAAAAGGACATTCAGAGACTTGTCTCGAAGCCACCACTCCTGTGATGTCTTGGCTGTGTGCTTAGGGTCGTTGTCCTGTTGGAAGGTGAACCTTCGCCCCGGTCGGAGGTCAGAGCAGGTTTTCATCAAGGATCTCTCTGTTCATCTTTGCCTCAATCCTGACTAGTCTCCCAATCTCTGCCGCTGAAAAACATCCCCATATCATGATGCTGCCACCACCATGCTTCACCGCAGGGATGGTGTCAGGTTTCCTCCAGACGTGACGCTTGGCATTCAGGCCAAAGAGTTCAATATTGGTTTCATCAGACCAGAGAATCTTGTTTCTCATGATCCGAGAGTCCTTTAGGTGCCTTTTGGCAAACTCCAAGCAGGCTGTCATGTACCTTTTACTGAGGAGTAGCTTCCCTCTGGCCACTCTACCATAAATGCCTGCTTTGTGTAGTGCTGCAGAGATGGTTGTCCTTCTGGAAAGTTCTCCCATCTATACAGAGGAACTCTGGACCTCTGTCAGAGTGACCATCAGGTTCTTGGTCACCCCCCGACCAAGGCCCTTCTACCCCGATTGCTCAGTTTGGCCATGCGGCCAGCTCTAGGAAGAGTCTTGGTTGTTCCAAACTTCTTCCATTTAAGAATGATGGAGACCACTGTGTTCTTGGGGACCTTCAATGCTGCAAAAATGTTTTGGTACCCTCCCCCAGATCTGTGCCTCAACACAATCCTGTCTCAGAGCTCAACGGACAATTTCATTCGAGCTCATGGCTTGGTTTTTGCTCTGACATGCACCGTCAATTGTGGGGCCTTATATAGACAGGTGTGTGCCTTTCCAAATCATGTCCAATCAATTGAATTTACCACAGATGGACTCCAATCAAGTTGTAGAAACATCAAGGATGATTAACGGAAACAGGATGTACCTGAGCTCAATTTCAAAGGGTCCGAATACTAATGTAAAATAAGGTATTTCTGTTTTATTTTTAGTACATTTTCAAACACTTCTAAAAACCTGTTTTCGCTTTGTTATTATGGGGTATTGTGTGCAGATTGATCAGGGAAAAATGTTTATTTAATCCATTTTAGAATAAGGCTGTAAAGTAACAAAATGTGGAAAAGGGGAAGGGGTCTGAATACTTTTCCAATTCACTATTTAAGCCACACACGTTGCTGACAGGTGTATAAAATCGAGCAAACAGCCATGTAATCTCCATAGACAAACATTGGCAGTAGAATGACCTTACTGAAAAGCTCAGTGACATCCCAACAAGTCAGTTCGTCAAATTTCTGCCTTGCTAGAGCTGCCCTGGTCAACTAAGTGCTGTTATTGTGAAGTGGAAACTTCTTGGAGCAACAACAGCTCAGTCACAAAGAGGTAAGCCACAAAAGCTCACAGAACAGGACCGCCAAGTGCTGAAGCGTGTAGCGGATAAAAATCGTCTGTCCTCGGTTGCAACACTCACTACCAAGTTCCAAACTGCCTCTGGAAGCAACGTCAGCACAATAACTGTTCGTCGGGATCGTCATGAAATGTGTTTACAAAGCAGGCGAGCTACACACAATCCTAATATCACCATGCGCAATGCCAAGCGTCGGCTGGAGTGGTGTAAAGCTCACCACTATTGGACTCTGGATCAGTGGAAACGCGTTCTCTGGAGTGATAAATCACACTTCACTATCGGGCAGTCTGACAGACGAATCTGGGTTTGGCAGATTCCAGGAGAAGGCTACCTGCCTGAATGCATAGTGCCAACTGTAATATTTGGTGGAGGAGGAATAATGGTCTGGGATTGTTTTTCATGGTTCAGGCTAGAGGTCGACCGATTAAATCGGAATGGCCGATTAACTTCTCTAGGGTAGGGGGCAGTATTTTGACGTCCGGATGAAAGGCGTGCCCGTAGTAAACTGCCTGCTACTCAGGCTCAGAAGGTAGGATATGCATATTATTAGTAGATTTGGATAGAAAACACTCTGAAGTTTCTAAAACTGTTTGATTGATGTCTGTGAGTATAACAGAACTCATATGGCAGGCAAAAGCCTGAGAAAAATCCAACCAGGAAGTGTGGAAATCTGAGGTTTGTAGTTTTTCAAGTGATTGCCTATACAGTATACAGTGACTTAGGGTTCATTTTGCACTTCCTAAGGCTTCCACTAGATGTCAACAGTCTTTAGAACGTAGTTTCATGCTTCTACTGTGAATGGGGAGAGAATAAGAGGTCCTGGAAGTAGCTGACAGAGAAAATGACATGAGCTCAGTGGCGCGCACTTACGTGAGAGTTAGCTGTGTTCCTTTTCTTTTTTGAAGACAAAGGAATCATCCGGTTGGAATATTATGGAAGATTTATGATAAAAAACATCCTAAAGATTGATTCTATACATCGTTTGACATGTTTCTACAAACTGTAGTATAACTTTTTTGACTTTTCGTCTGGACTTAGTAAGCGCGTGCCTTACATTTGGAGTAGTGGACTAAACGCGCAAACAAAATGGAGGTATTTGGACATAAAGATGAACTTTATCGAAAAAAAAAAAAACATTTATTCTGGAACTGGGATTCCTGGGAGTGCATTCCGATGAAGATCATCAAAGGTAAGTGAATATTTATAATGTAATTTTTGTCATTTCTGTTGACTCCAAAATGGCGGGTATCTGTATGGCTTGTTTTGATATCTGAGCGCTGTACTCAGATTATTGCAAAATTTGCTTTTGCCGTAAAGCCTTTTTGAAATCGGACAATGTGGTTGGATTAACGAGAAGTGTATCTTTAAAATGGGATATAATAGTTGTATGTTTGAGAAATTTGAATTATGAGATTTTTGTTGTTTTGAATTTGCCGCCCTGCTATTTCACTGGCTGTTGAATAGTGTCCCGCGGTGGGACGCGTCCCACATACCCCAGAGAGGTTAAGAACACATTCTTATTTTCAATGACGGCCTAGGAACGGTGGGTTAACTGCCTAGTTCGGGGGCAGAACGACAGATTTTTACCTTGTCAGATCGGGGATTCGATCTTGCAACCTTCCGGTTACTAGTCCAATGCTCTAACCACCTGCCTTACATTGCACTCCACGAGGAGCCTGCATGGCAGGCTGACTACCTGTTATGCGAGTGCAGCAAGAAGCCAATGTAAGTTGCTAGCTAGCATTAAACTTACCTTATAAAAAACAATCAACCTTTACATAATCACTAGTTAACTACACATGGTTGATGATATTACTAGTTTATCTAGCGTGTCCTGCGTTGAATATAATCGATGCGGGTGCCTGTTAATTTCTCATCGAATCACAATCCTATTTCTCCAAACGGGTGATGATTTAACAAGCGCATTCGCGAAAAAAGCACTGTCGCTGCAACAATGTGTACCTAACCATAAACATCAATGCCTTTCTTTAAAATCAATACACAAGTATATATTTTTAAACATGCATATTTAGTTAATATTGCCTGCTAACATGACTTTCTTTTAACTAGGGAAATTGTGTCACTTCTCTTGCGTTCCGTGCAAGCAGTCAGGGTATATGCAGCAGTTTGGGCCGCCTGGCTCATTGAGAACTGTGTGAAGACCATTTATTCCTAACAAAGACCGTAATTAATTTGCCAGAATCGTACATAATTATGACATAACATTGAAGGTTGTACAATGTAACAGCAATATTTACACTTAGGGATGCCACTCGTTAGATAATATACAGAACGGTTCCGTATTTCACTGAAAGAATAAACATTTGGTTTTCAAAATTATAGTTAGATTTGACCATATTAATGACCTTAGGCTCGTATTTCTGTGTGTTATGTTATAATTAAGTCTATGATTTGATATTTGATAGAGCAGTCTGACTGAGCGGTGGTAGGCAGCAGCAGGCTCGTAAGCATTCTTTCAAACAGCACTTTCGTGCGTTTGCCAGCAGCTCTTCGTTGTGCTTCAAGCATTGAGCTGTTTAACTCCCGAGATTAGGCTGGTGTAACCGATGTGAAAAGCGGGGTGCGCGCTAATAGTGTTTCAATCGGTGACGGCACTCGCTGAGACCTTGAAGTAGTTGTTCCCCTTGCTCTGCAAGGGCCGAGGAATTTGCGGAGCAATGGATAACGATGCTTCGAGGGTGGCTGTTTTCGATGTGTTCCTGGTTCGAGCCCAGGTAGGGGCGAGGAGAGAGACGGAAGCTATACTGTTACACTGGCAATACTAAAGTGCCTATTAGAACATCCAATATTCAAAGGTATATGAAATACAAATGGTATAGAGAGAAATAGTCCTATAATTCCTAGAATAACTACAACCTAAAACTTCTTACCTGGGAATATTGAAGACTCATGTTAAAAGGAACCACCAGCTTTCATATGTTCTCATGTTCTGAGCAAGGAACTTTAACGTTAGCTTTTTTTACATGGCACATAATGCACTTTTACTTTCTTCTCCAACACTTTGTTTTTGCATTATTTAAACCAAATTGAACATGTTTCATTATTTATTTGAGGCTAAATTGATTTTATTCATGTATTATATTATGTTAAAATAAAAGTGTTCGTTCAGTATTGTTGTAATTGACATTATTACAAATAAAGACATTTTTAAAACAAAATCGGCAGATTAATCGGTATCGGCTTTTTTTTTTGGGGGGTATCGGCATTGAAAAATCATAATCGGTCGGCCTCTAGTTCAGGCTAGTGCCCCTTAGTTCCAGTGAAGGGAAATCTTTATGCTACAGCATACAATGACATTCTAGACGATTCTGTGCTTACAACTTTGTGGCAACATATTGGGGAAGGCTCTTTCCTGTTTCAGCATGACAATGCCCCCATGCACAAAGAGAGGTCCATACAGAAATGGTTTGTTGAGATTGGTGTGGAAGAACTTGACTGGCCTGCATAGAGCCCTGACCTCAACCTCATCGAACACCTTTGGGATGAATTGGAACGCCTACTGCAAGCCAGGCGTAATCGCCCAACATCAGTGGCCGACTTCACTAATACTCTTGTGGCTGAATGGAAGCAAGTCCCCGCAGCAATGTGTCAACATCTAGTGGAAAGCCTTCCCAGAAGAGTGGAGGCTGTTATAGCAGGAAAGGGGGAGCAACTCCATATGAATGCCCATGATTTTGGAATGAGATGTTCAACGAGCAGGTGTCCACATACTTTTGGTCAAGTAGCGTGCTTTTGATATTACCCTAATAAAGTTTAAAAACTTTTGTGAAGGTTTGGTGTGATGTGGCTATTAGCCTATTATACTGCAGGCCTATGATATGAAGGCAGTGGGCACATGTGCTCCAACTGACTTCGACAGTTGAACTTGAGATGAGGAAGAATGTTTTTAGGCCTACCAGTCCTATAACAATATAATGCTTATCTTTATAAAAAATATTCTAATTGAAAATGAATGAATTTGCCTCCTGTACACCTATATCTCTATAGCAGAGACAGTAGCCTATGTGACAAGTATAAAGAAATGCATGTCGGTGTCATAGCATGCCACCGGCATATCTCCATCTCTCTCGCTCTCTCTCTGGGGCTAGGCCTAAACTTCTATTCCTCTATATATATATATATATTTTTTTTAATATTAATATAATACAGTGGATGCCTAAGCCAATAGGCCTAAGCATGCAACGCCCTGATGCATTTAGTGCTCACATTTCATAGCAGCTGAACCGTGAAGTGGACAACTATTGTTTTAGGAAAGTAAAAACCAATAAAATAGGCTATACATTTTTGCATATTCTACAAATCGAAACAAGGAAGTGTTTTTGTAATTAGTTTTAAGGACACGTAAACGTGGCTCATTTGGCCAATATCCCTCGTTTATTGATGGCCTTGGCTGCGTTGGTGGACACTGGACGGCCTAATGGGTTACGCAAACAATGCATATGGTTGACCAGTAAACTTCTCAAATGTCCGATAAATTTAAATCTTCCCGGTCACTAGTGTGGCGCCAAAAACTCTGACACAAACACTCTCACACATTTAGCTACAGGTGAGGGGGAGGAAGGGAGAAGAAACATGGAGAGAGCCTATAGAACAGAGAATCACCTATAGATCCGGTAGAGGACAATGAAACGCAGACCGTGGGGGTAAGGACGACGCCGGATTGGCGCACATTCAACAATTATCAAATCTGTCATGATTGATGTATTGTAACAGGCCCACAACGTGGTTACTAAAGTCTGACTTGGATATACTTGCCGATTTTCCTGCATAACATTTAGAAGTTGTTCCTTTTCAAGTTTAGAAGTGACTGCTAAACGCCAACTCCCGTTCATATAAGCTGGTGGCATAGCTTGCATACAGAAATCAGTGGTGGTAGTCAAAGTGGTTTCTAACTGTAATGAAGTTGATTGGTGACGATGGCATGAACATGTTTTGGGGTTGAAATCCATACAAGCATTATACTACGATTTTTACCATAACATACTGCCTACAGAACAGGAGAGAGCCTATAAAACAGGAGACAGAAAGAGAGAAAGAGATAAGCTGTAAAGAGGAATGAAAGAGGACATGGTAGAAATAGAGAGAATAAAGAAGGCGAGAGAGAGAATAAGGGGAACAAATATGGTGATTATGAGGGATAGAGAAGAGAGAAGGATGCTAAGAGACATTTCTTGCAGCAAAAGGGAACTCCAAAGCATTGACTCAGTTGCCAAGCAACAGAACACAAGATGAAACGCACTTCAGTGTGTGTGTGTGCTGGTTTGTTTCTCTCTCACACACACACACACACACACACACACACACGAGTAGTGTAGTCCAGCAGGGTTCATAGCACTAACCCTCCTCTCCAACAGAGTCTAATACAAGAGCTACTAATAGCCTGTTCAACCCTCCTCCCTTCCCCTCTCCTCTCCTCTCCATCTATCCTCTCATGTGCTTTTCTGTTCCCTCCCTCCCCTTTAACCCCACCTTCTCTCCAGCGCTGAAGCTCAATACTCTCCAGTGATTTCTTCTCATCCTTTCCTCAGCTGCTTTAGGCAGCTCTCTACTTAGCCCACAGTCATCAGTCTTCACCACAACATTACGCAGCTGCTGACACTAAACACTGATAGAATTAGTAATGAAAGACAGTAAGGTAAGTGTGTGTGTGTCCTACCGGTGCCAGAGGGAGTAGAGGTGACTCCGTGACATGGCAGACTGCCGTTCCTCAGTAGGGAAGGAGACTTCTGGATCCCAACACTAACACCAACACCCAGCAGACCTCTCTCTCCTACTCTCTCTCCTCCACCGGACCGGCCTGGCAGAGCGCTGGTAGAGGAGGGGGACGGCGAGGCGGATGAGGTGGAGCAGAGAGAAGAGGAGGGGAGAGGTAGCGGTGCTGTGTGGTGCTCAGGTCCATCTGTAGCCTTGCCGTCCGGAACACTGAAGCAGGGTCCGTATCGGTTCCTCCAGTTTCCTCTCTTCTTCTTCACCCCTTCTTCTCCTCCTTCCCCCATACTTGGCCCAGAGGAGGAGCCAGCAGAGGAAGAGGAGGATGATGAGGGGCGTTTGTAGCCGGCTGTGGAAGCAACGTTCCCCGTCGGCTCGCTGTGAGAGTTCTCGTACAGTTTACCACCAGCTACGCCACCAGGAAGTGACATCATTGATCCGAAGGTGCTGAGCGAAGCCATGCCCTCCGAGGCCGTGACCTCACTGGGCTTCACTAGGCAACGGCTAAACGAGGGCGAAGAAAAGGAGTCCCCACCTCCGGAGCGTAGCGACGGATCAGAGAAGCCCAGGAAGTCAGATGTGGGAGGAGTCAAGGTGGAAGACGTCTTATTGGACAGCAGGAGAGCTGGGAGAGAGGGAGGAGAAGCTGTTTGGAGACTAAACACACACAAGCTAGGTTTCCAGCCAATTGGCGACAGATTTACATGCGAATATTCTAAAATATGCATAAAGAAAATATGCACATTTTCCCACCGTTGGTA
This sequence comes from Salmo trutta, assembly GCF_901001165.1. Classification (NCBI taxonomy): domain Eukaryota; kingdom Metazoa; phylum Chordata; class Actinopteri; order Salmoniformes; family Salmonidae; genus Salmo; species Salmo trutta. The sequence goes on along the minus strand of NC_042958.1, from coordinate 15,642,993 downwards.
TTTCCAAACAGAATCAATGCGTGATGACAGTTATTTTTCGCTTAAGTTTTCATGTTCCGAATAAACATAGAAAAGTTCAATGTGTTTGCATCGCATTTTCAACTCTATCGATAGTTTTGTCACAAAAACTGTTCATTTAAATAGCAAATGTGCCTACTACTCTGGCACGTGCGATCTAATTAACAACAGTTTGCAGATCCAGTGAGGGTAGGCTAGTGTACAAGATGACTATTTACAGATCAAACAGCAGTCAGGCATGGATCATCATGTTACCAGAATAAGACCCTCAATATTTATCAGAAAGGAGCACCATCGACACCGTGCACTTTCACCACCCTGTGAAGTTCATCATTTATTTCATCTGTAGCCTAATAAACTGCATGCTTTCCTGAGTCGTAGGAGGAGGACCACACACTATATCGTCGTATGACTCCAAGTTTACTTCCATATGATGGTTATTATATCAATATTTGTGCATAAAGGCGGTTCCACCGTCAATTCTCACATTTATTTTACCCCCACAAGAAGACCCCACCATGTTGAACAAACAAATTATCTGTCGGGATTTATAAAATGACACCGAAAATTCCTGTATCCATCACAGCTGTAGTTATTTTGTTGATACATAACTGTGGTTGGAAAGGTGGTTACACACACACTGAGATAAGATAGTTATTTTTTGCTTTCTTCCCTCAGTCTCCTGAACTGTGACACTGTTTCCCCACTAGATGCCACTTACAACACGTCAGACCTCCAGACTTGACCCCTCGAGGCTGACACACACACACACACACACACACACACACACACACACACACACACACACACACGCGCGCTGCCACAGGGGGCCGAGTTCAAGGGACACTCATGGCGTCTGAGCGCTTTAGTGTGTGTGCGTGGCGAAGCACACAGATTACAGCAGCCAGGGTCTAGCCAGGGAGACTTATCTTGGCCATACGCTAACTAACTCTGGCACTCTGGACAACATACAACAACTGTCAGACACAGGCACGCCACAAACATGCGGACGTAAACAGTGCATCAATCTCACCTTGATGAAAGGTTCCAGTGGAGGAGGCGGCAGTGGAGGAGGTTGCCGTAGTGACCACAGCAGAGGGGAGGGGCTTCCCAGGTGTGAGGGACTTGCGTCCGCGCTGAACACCAATCCCTTGGCTAATGCTCTTCTTGCCCGGTTTGACTTCCGACCCCGGTTTGCCTTCTGACCCTGTGGGGGGGCTGTCCTTTAAACCCCCGGAGTGCACTGGCACTTCCTGGAAGTTGGCGGTGGTGAAACGGGCAGCGCTGTCATCCAATCGCTTTTGAGAGGAAGCGGGCATAGAGGAGACTCCCCCACCACTGCTGCTGCTGCTGTTGTAACTCTGAGAGAGGGATGAGGAGAGGACAGAAGAGGAGAAGAGACGAGAGGAGGAAGGGGAGTATGAGAGGTCAGTCCTGCATAATGCCTAACAGAGCTAGTCAATGTTCATTTGACATTAAACCCACAGAGTGAGACGGAGAGACAGAGAAAGAAAGAGAGAGGGAGGAGAGGAGGAGTGAGCTCACCTTGTCTGAGGCAAGCATGAGAGTTGAAGCGAGGGAAGGGGAGAGCTCTAGAGTCTTCTTGTGTTTGGGTTTGTGTCTCTCCCTCTCTTTGTGTTTCTGAGGAGAGAAAGAAGGAATGGATGAGCGTTACGGAAGGACAAGAAAGCAGAGGATTAGACAGATGAGTGTCTGGGTTGCTCTGGTCCCAAACCTTTGGCACTGCTTCTGAAAGAGAAAATGAGAGCGAAAGAGAAGAGAAAGAGAAAACTGATCTTCAATTCACAGCCCCAGTCTGAGGTGAAAGGATAGTTATACTGCAACGAATATAAGAAAAAAATTAAAGTGCTTAAGACAGAAAAAAGAGATTAAAATCTACAGACATTTGGTTTTCTGTCTTCTTGGTGAGAGATTCTACCCAACCAGAGCCATGGTCTAAACACCTTAGAACTCAATTTACACCCTTAGCTACACACACCCTCACTCCTCTCACCCCACAGAGCCACACCACTGGCAGGTGTGAAAATATGCAGTGATCCTGTGAGACAACATGAGACTTAACATGCTACCGACAGACAGCACCATGACAACCATCGACCCTGGCCCCAGCATCCCTCTATCTTTCCCCCTTTTCTCTCCACCAAGCCTCTCTCTACCTCAATCCCTCTGTTGTCCTCCTGTCTTTTTCTTCCCTGTAGCTCCCAGGGTGTGTCAAGGCTGGTAGGTCATTGTAGCTAACTATACATGTGTGTGTGTTTTTAACAGGGTAGGTTCCTGGGGATTCCCTTGTTGTTTCTCATTAACATTCCAGCGGTAGGTGTTGATGGACAGAGTTAGGCTGAGAGGGTCAAATGTCCAAACACACACACACACACACACACACACACACACACACACACACACACACACACACACACACACACACACACATCCACACATCCACTTTGCACACTTGGAGACTCCCTCCTTATCAGAGCTGGAGACACTGAGGAAAAAAGGGAGGGAGGGAAGAGGAAAACAGGGTAAATAATCCACCCCATCCTGGCAGGAATTCCCTTGGGCAGTTTCCTGCAGGCCCTCTGACCAGCCGGTGTGTGTGTGTTTCTTGCAGACTGTATGAGCGGCCTGTGGAAGGAGAGGCTTTTAGCCCCTTGTTATTTGGCTGCAGGGTTTGGAAATAGGTAGGTGCGCGCACACACAGACACACAGATCTGAGCCTTCTGACCCCTGACCCTGGAATGTGTAGGGGGTAGGAGGGAGGGGGATGGGTCCTCTTGCTAATGCAAATCAGGCTGTGTGACAAAAGCCAGGGCAAGGAAGGGAACTAGACAAATGTGTTAACTCTGCTTTTTTCCACACGCACACACACACCATCATCAATGCTTCATTAAAAGTATCACCCCAAAAAAACGGAGTTACAGGTTAACGCATGAGTCCTATTCCAGTTGACTGGCCATGTAATACAGGAGAATGCTCAAGGCACTCACATACTACATGGTATCGTGACAATGTTAGCTAAAAACTCAAGATCTTGAAAATATAAAGTTCAGAAAATCAAATTGGCTTTTGCAGTCCAAAAAAGAACACAATAAAAAAACGACCTACAACTGAAATACAAAAAAAGCAGGCAATGGACTACAGCCACATTATCCAATCAGAAAAACACAATCAGGTGAAGCGACAAGGAGTGAGTCAATCGGGTGAGGGAAAGACTGATGGAGTGGGTGACTTCCCCTAATGTCATAAAAGAAGAGGATACATGGCCAGAGACCATGGTCCTGTTCATACACCTTAAAAAGGTGAGCTCAGAAACATGACATCAAAGATAGTGGAGCAACATCCTGCTTACAGCCATTAACAACTAAATTCTTATCGACCGAGACTCATATTTATTGGCTCTACTCATTCCGGGCCCTCCCTCACTTGAGGTGATACCCAACAGAGTCATTCTCTGCAGTTTAAATGTTTATTGTTGATTTTTGGAAGCAGGAACTCCCCATACCGTAAACAAAGATGTCATATGCCTGGGTCTACCTTTAACCATGCACTTTCCTTTTTTCCTTCCTATATGTAATCACTGATCTAATATGGTTGGATAGGTGATTACACCTACAATGTCATGTCAGATCAGTGGTAACTAAGGAAGGAAGGATGCATGTGTAAGGTATTAGAACAGGCCCATTGCCAGAATAGAGAATCGATGATGCTGGACAGAAAACCATACGCACTCTGACACAGTCGTGGCGTAGTTGGCTGAGTGTATGTCACTAACAGGACCGTGACTGATTAACTCTGACTGGTTTATAAAGTGTTGGTTTGAGACCGAGATCCCTGGTGTCTCACATGATCATTCTAAGGACCTAGGACAAGGGTGTCAAACACATTTTTTCCCCAGAGGGCCGCATGTACATTATATATATTTCTTCACTGTTAATATGAAAACAAAACGTGCTCTATCCATCACTTTGTAATGTTTGATGCTCCCTTACTGTCTAGATTTTGCTTCGATGACTGTTAGCAAGTTGGATAGAGGAGACTATAAATGTAGGTCCATTATAATTTCTACACAGTTTCAAATTGGATTTTGGCATTTCAATGTTGATCGAGATCTTTTTTCCCTGGGGGAAAAATAAATACACTGAACATCTAAAACTTTTCACCGGTAGTGTGTACACACACACACATCAAAAGAAAGAACACACCTACTCATTCAAGGGTTTTTCTTTATTTTTACTATTTTATACATTGTAGAATAATAGTGAAGACATCACAACTATGAAATAACACATATGGAATCATGTAGTAACCAAAAAAGTGTTAAACAAATTAAAATATATTTTATATCTTAGATTCTTCAAATAGCCACTCTGACTTGATGACAACTTTGCACAGTCTTGGCATTCTCTCAACCAGCTTCACCTGGAATGCTTTTCCAACAGTCTTGAAGGAGTTCCCACATGTGCTGAGCACTTGTTGGCTGCTTCTCCTTCACTCTGCGGTCCAACTCATCCCAAACCACCTTAATTGGGTTGAGGTCAGGTGATTGTGGAGGCCAGGTCATCTGATGCAGCACTCCATCACTCTCCTTGGTCAAATAGCCCTTCCACAGCCTGGGGTGTGTTTTGGGTCATTGTCCTGTTGAAAAACAAATGATAGTCCCACAAAGCCAAAACCAAATGGGATGGCATATCGCTGCAGAATGCTGTGGTAGCCATGTGGGGTAAGTGTGCATTGAAGTCTAAATAAAATCAGACTGTCACCAGAAAAGCACCCCCACATAATCACACCTCCTCCTCCCTGCTTCACGGTGGGAACAACACAAAGACACGTAGGTTGGAACCAGAAATCTCAAATATGGACTCCTCAGACCAAAGGACAGATTTCCACCGGTCTAATGTCCATTGCTCGTGTTTCTTGGCCCAAGCAAGTCTCTTCAAAATTGGTGTCCTTTAGTAGTGGTTTCTTTGCAGTAATTCGACCATGAAGGTCTGATTCACGCAGTCTCCTCTGAACAGTTGATGTTGAGAAGTGTCTGTTACTTGAACTCTGAGAAGCATTTATTTGAGCTGCAATTTCTGAGGCTGGTAACTAATGAACTTATCCTCTGCAGTAGAGGTAACTATGGGTCTTCCGTTCCTGTGGCTGTCCTCATGAGAGCCAGTTTCATCATAGCGCTTCATGGTTTTTGCGACTGCACTTGAAGAAACTTTCAAAGTTCTTGACATTTTCTGGATTCACTGACCTTCATGTCTTAAAGTAATGATGGACTGTCGCTTCTCTTTGCTTATTTGAGGTGTTCTTGCCATAATATGGATTTGGTATTTTACCAAATAGCGCCATCTTCTGTATACCACCCCTACCTTGTCACAACACAACTGACTGGCTCAAATGCATTAAGGAAAGAAATTCCACAAATTAACTTTAACAAGGAATACCTGTTAATTGAAATGCAATCCAGGTGACTAGCTCATGAAGCTGGTTGACAGAAGGCCAAGAGTGTACAAAGCAGTCATCAAGGCAAAGGTGTGGCTACTTTGAAGAATCTCAAATATAAAATATATTTTGATTTGTTTAACACTTTTTTGGTCACTACATGATAGTTTTTCTATATACCAAATCTGGAGTCAACCTGACGTATTTATTTTTTAATTTAACCACTAGGCTACCAGCTGCGCCAAAATGGTTCATGAGAAGAATATCTTTCAAGTATTTTTAGCTAGCATATGTCCTAACGTGCATCTGTTAGGTATATTTGAATGCACCATTTTTTTTTAAATCAAAACCATTAGACTGATGTAGAGTGAGGTATGGTTCATGAGAAGATGATTGCAGATAATTTTGAGCAATAGCGTTACATATTCAAACAGTGAGTTGTTAATAGTTTTTTTTTTTTTTGATATCAATACTAAATTCCGTGTGGTTCATTTTAGGGACGTCCATGATAGCTATGACAAGTTTCAAGTTGATAGGCCACTATGGAAAGTTTAAATGGACACATACCTTTTCTATTTTTTTGCCATCTTTTGACCAATCACTTAGCTTTTCTCAAACTAAGTTAAGACATGTACCATGGGCCTACATACTGGTGTCATTTGGTCCTAGTGTTCATGAGAATGTATTTTAGCTTCGCTGTGAACCCCTAAATATGTTTGACATCCCTGACTTAAGACATAAACTCACTCAAGCCAACTAAATTAGCTAGAGCATTTCTATCCTTAGCTGTGTCTCTGTGCTGTGTGTAGTTCCCTCTGTCTACTGTGTGTGTGTGTGTGTGTGTGTGTGTGTGTGTGTGTGTGTGTGTGTGTGTGTGTGTGTGTGTGTGTGTGTGTGTGTGTGTGTGTGTGTGTGTGTGTTTGCTGTGTCCTTCACAGTCACGTAGAAATAAAGATACTAGATGTTGGGGCCACCTTACCTTGTCTTGGTGGTCAAGGAGTTTATCCGAACACTGAGAGGAAGAGTCACTAAGGCTCTGAGCCCTACTACCTCGGGCCCTGCTCCTTCGCTAAAAGGTAGAGAGGAACTTCACGTTACTAGAGTAGACCCAAGCTATATAAATACATGAAAGCTAAAAAAAATAAAAAAATAAATAAATACTAAAAAGTAGACGGACAGAAGACCTAAGTTAAATAAAGACCAAATTAATAAACTAGATTTACCACCAATCTATTCAATGAAAACAAACGTTGAGCTAGACCCATTCTTGTCTACTGTAAGAAAACATGAATTGAGCCTCCCGAGTGGCGCAGCTGTCTAAGGCACGGCATCGCAGTGCTGGAGGAGTCACTACAGATACGGATCCGATCCCGGGCTGTGTCGCAGCCGGCCGCTACCGGGAGACCCATGAGGCGGCGCACAATTGGCCCTGTGTTTTCTGGGTTGGGGGAGGGTTTGGCCGGCTGGGATGTCCATGTACCCATCGCTCTCTAGCGACTCCTTGTGGGGGCCGGGCGCATGCACGCTAACGTCGGTTGTCAGCTGTCAGTGTTTCCTCCGACACATTGGTGAGCTGGCTTCCGGGTTAAGCGGGCAGTGTGTCAAGAAGCAGTGCGGCTTGGCGGGGTCGTGTTTCGGAGGACGCATGGCTCTCGACCTTCGCCTCTCCCGAGTCCTTACGGGAGTTGCAGCGAGCTCATGAAGCCTAATTACATCAGACCATACAAAGCCATTCCACAGGTTCAATAGAACTACAAGCATTTATTTTAGTGCGTGTGTGTGCTGAGCAATTATTGCTTTTTGAGGATGGTTCGGGTTCCGGTTCAGTTATTAAAAAATAAATTGAGGTTTTCGATTTAGTGTAGTTGTTTTTTTTTTGTTTTTTTTTTTACATTAAATGCATTATGAAATAATGACATTAAAATGATTTGAGCTTTTCAATGGAAATTCCAAAGCAAAAAATGGTCAACATTCAATTGACAAAACATTGAAAACATTCCATTGTCTCCGTCTGGTCCACATTGGGTAGACATCAATAGAAAAAGAGGAAATTACAATGAAATAATAAATATTTCAGTTGTGTATATTACTTAGCTTTTATTTGATGACTATTATTTTTCATTCCTTAAATGCATCATCTCATCTCTGCTCAGGCAGTAGCAGCCAGACAACCAACCATCTAACGTTATCTCTGTGTCCCCTTCTGGTATGGTCTATGACCAATTTAGCTAGGCAAGTAGCTAGCTGGCTATAACTAGTAGCTGCCTAAGTAAGCTGAAGAGCTGTCTGACAAAATAATTTTACCAGTTCTTCAAAGTACATAAAGCATACTTTCAAGACTGCTGATTACCAACTACTACAACTATCATTCAAGCAGAACTACCTCTATCCCTCTTGTCGTTGTGTTTATTCCTCTCCCATGCAGTCTGTGTGTAGGCTATGCGTCTCTGTCCAAGCCGGGAAAGAACAGGCGCAATGGATTATGGTCATTGTAGTTAATTACCATGTTTCTCCTCTGAACTAGGTAGAATATTTGCCTAATGAAAAATACAACTCCCTTCAGCCCAGCATCCCACATAGTTCTTGATTTAATTTCTCATGTGAATTTGATTTCTCAATACATAATTGTGCGTTGAATTCACCCGCCCCAAAAAACGGAATGGAAATCAAGTAATTGAACCGACGTCGGTCAATTAGTTGTTTAATAACCCGGGGGGGGAAAGTGTGTGTGTATTTCCCCCCTGACGGATGGTAGGGGTGGAGCACAAAATCTGCAACACAGCAGGGGCTCTCGCTCCAAAGAGCTCTGAGTGAGTGAAAGAGGTAAAGAGAGAGGGAGAAAGTATATGTAAGTGAAAGCATTTATACGGTGTCTGTGTGGAATGGTGTGTACTTATGTGAATTGGAAAGCATCTCTTTGCCCACTTGTAACCCTAACCCCAGTACCCCTCACCCTCTCCTAGCCCCCAAATTCTAAGCCAGCATGGGTTTAGCACACAGAGAGCAGGGGGTGGAGGGGACAAAAGGCCTGGGAGGCAATGCTGATTAGATGGGGGTTGATGGGAGAGGGAGACAGTGGGCTGGAGGGGAGAGAGGGGTGGGGGAGAGAGGGGTGGGGGGGAGAAGTGCTGGAAAGGGGGAAAGAGAGGAGAGGGGTGAAAAAGGAGAGAGGGAATGGGTTGATGGTTGGAGGGAGACAGAAAGGGGCTAGAGGAGGTTGAGACGAATGGATGGCTCCAATTTCAGCAGTTGTAATTGGCAGAGGAGAAGAATGTCAAGTCATTTAAGAAAGGAAAGGTATTCCCCAGTGTGTGTGTGTCCATGGCGTGGAGTGCCAGTGTGTGTGTCCATGGCGTGGAGTGCCAGTGTGTGTGTGTGTCCATGGCGTGGAGTGCCAGTGTGTGTGTGTGTCCATGGCATGGAGTGCCAGTGTGTGTAGGGGAAGTGCAGGCCTTCAAAAAGCTTACAGTTTTTGTTCTGACAGACAGAGGGTTGGGAAGCAAAACTAGATTCCAGGTTTTTGAGGTAAGAACCCTCTTCTTCCCCCAGCACAGTAAGAACGTTAGAAAAGTGAGACAGAATACAGAGACAGAATACAGAGACAGAATACAGAGACAGAATACAGAGACAGAATACAGAGACAGAGAGAGAGACAGAGAGAGAGACAGAGAGAGAGACAGAGAGAGAGACAGAGAGAGAGAGAGAGATCTTACCAGTTTGCTGTAGTGGTACTTGCAGTAGCCACAGTACTTGACGTTGTCTGCGTCCGACCCCTGCTCCTCACACAACAACCCAGCAAACTGGGCACTGAAGAGAGAGAATATGTATCAAGAGAGAGAAGGGGATAGAGAGAAAAGTGAAAGGAGAAGACATAAGAGACAAAAGATGATATACACTGAGTGTACAAAACATTAGGAGGAATGTGATTGTGACTAGGACTTGATGCAGTGGTAAATATGATTGATTTATCCATGACATCTGTATGTTTCTGCAATTGAAATGTCGGTGTGTCTACGTCAAAACGTTTTCTTTTATGGTGAGTCTATGTCTGTAAGTTGTTACAGTATGTCTGATATTTGTCTCAAAACATTGTCCCCTCCGCTGCTGTCTTGGTTGGACCAAGTCTCTCTTGAAAAATAGATTTTATCTCAATAAGACTAATCTGGATAAATAAAGGTTAAAGAATAATAATTAGGAGGTCCTGCTCTTTCTATGGCAGACTGAGCAGGTGAATCCAGGTGAAAGCTATTATCCCTCATTGATGGAACTTGTCCACTAGATGAAGGGGTGGAGACAGGTGAAATAAGGATTTATAAGCCTTGAGACAATTCAGACATGGATTGAGTATATGTGCCATTCAGAAGGTGAATGGGCAAGACAAAAGATTGTGCCTTGGAACAGGGGTATGGTAGTAGGTTCCAGGCGCACCGGTTCGAGTGTATCAAGAACTGCAATGCTGCTGGGTTTTACACGCTTAACAGTTTCCTGTGTGCATCAAGAATGATCCACCACCCAAAGGACATCCAGCCAACTTACAGGAAGCATTGGAGTCAACATGGGCCAGCATTCCTGTAGAACGCTTTCGACACCTTGTAGAGTCCACGCCTCAACGAATTGAGGCTGTTCTAAGGGCAAGGGGGGACTCAATATCAGGAAGGTGTTTGTAATGTTTTGTACAGTCAGTGTATATTACATACAAATTGTAGGTATTTGAATGAAGCTAACAATGTAAACATGCGTTAATAAAGATGTAGGTATTTGAATGTGGCTCTGGCTCACCATGTGACATGGAAGGCTTGTCGACAGCCATGTTTGTTACAGGTCATGCAGGCTCCGGTGGCAGCTTTACTCTCTCTGCCCTGGTCCTCACAGATATAACACTTCTACACACACACACACACACACAGAGGAAAAAACAGTCACACACAGAAATGTAGGGACAAAAACAGACAGAGTGAAGTGTGTGTACCTTGTTGTAGCGATCGTGGGGTACAGACTGCAGAACGATGGGTTCCATGGTGGAGACATTAGCAAACTCCACTTCTGGGATGTAGAGGGCACACACCACATGGGCCCAACCTATAAAACACACAGAGAACAAACATCAGCACACACACTATTACCTATTCAAACACACACCACTTGGACCCAACCTGCACAAGGAGGGTAGAAACAAACAAAATCCCTTTCCATTTCAATCGTGTTAGTGGGAAAGGGAAAGGAAGCTGATGAACTAGAGCAGGAATGGGCAGTGGGCCAGTTGAATGACAAGTCAGATGGTGGTGAATAGTATCTCCCTCCCTCTGTTCTCTCTCTTTTCCAGGAACAACAATAAGATTCAACTTACAGTTGAACCCCTGCCCTGCCTTTGACCTAGCCGGGGGGGACACACGGGGGATGAGAGGGGGAGGAGAAGAGGGGGAGGAGGAAGAGGGTGTAAAAGGGATGTTGTTTTGAAGTCCCTCCAAGAATCTGGCAGAGGACTATAAAACAGGGCCATAAAACCATACAGTCTCAATACACACAAACAGAAATTTGCATCCTGCAGCACTAATTCCAAAAAGTTTTGGGACACTGTAAAGTCCATGGAGAAAAAGACCACCTCTTCTCAGCTGCCCACTGCACTGAGGCTAGGAAACACTCACCACCGATAAATCCACGATAAGCGAGAATTTCAATAAGCATTTCTCTACGGCTGGCCACGCTTTCCACCTGGCTACCCCAACCCTGGCCAACAGCTCTGCATCCCCGCAGTAACTGGCACAAGCCCCCTTGCTTCTCCTTCACCCAAATCCAGACAGCTGAAGTCCTGAAAGAGCTGCAGAATCTGGATCCATACAAATCAGCTGGGCTAGACAATCTGGACCCTATTTTCCTAAAATTATCCGCCGCCATTGTTGCAACCCCTATTACTAGCCTGTTCAACCTCTCTTTCGTATCGTCTGAGATTCCTAAAGATTGGAAAGCAGCCGCCGTCATCCCCCTCTTCAAAGGGGGAATCACTCTAGACCCAAACTGTTACAGACCTATATCTATCCTGCCCTGCCTTTCTAAAGTCTTCGAAAGCTAAGTGAACAAACAGATCACCGACCATCTCGAATCCCACCGTACCTTCTCCGCGAAACAATCTGGTTTCCGAGCTGGTCACGGGTGCACCTCAGTCACGCTCAAGGGCCTAAATGATATCATAACCACCATCAATAAAAAACAGTACTGTGCAGCCGTCTTCATCGACCTGGCCAAGGCTTTCGACTCTGTCAATCACCGTATTCTTATCGGCAGACACAACAGCCTTAGTTTCTTGAATGGCTGCCTCACCTGGTTCACTAGCTACTTCTCAGACAGAGTTAAGTGCGTCAAATCGGGGGGCCTGTTGTCCGGACCTCTGGCAGTCTCTATGGGGGTACCACAGGGTTAAATTCTCGGGCCGACTCTTTTCTCTGTATATATCAATGATGTTGCTCTTGCTGCGGGTGATTCTTTGATCCAGCTCTACGCAGACGACACCATTCTGTATACATCTGGCCCTTCTTTTGACACTGTGTTAACAAACCTCCAAACGAGCTTCAATGCCATACAACACTCCTTCCGTGGCCTCCAACTGCTCTTAAATGCTAGTAAAACTAAATGCATGCTCTTCAACCGATCGCTACCCGCACCCACCCGCCTAGCATCACTAATCTGGACGGTTCTGACTTAGAATATGTGGACAACTATAAATACCTAGGTGTCTGGCTAGACTGTAAACTCTCCTTCCAGACTCATTAAGCATCTCCAATCCAAAATGAAATCTAGAATTGGCTTCCTATTTCACAACAAAGCCGCCTTCACTCATGCTGCCAAACATACCCTCGTAAAACTGACTATCCTGCCGATCCTTGACTTCAGCGATGTCATTTACAAAATAGCTTCCAACACTCTACTCAGCAAATTGGATGCAGTCTATCACAGTGCCATCCGTTTTGTCACAAAATCCCCATATACTATTGCGACCTGTATGCTCTCGTTGGCTGGTCCTCGCTACATATTCGTCGCCAAACCCACCGGCTAGGTAAAGCTCCGCCTTATCTCAGCTCACTGGTCACGATAACAACACACACCCGTAGCACACGCTCCAGCAGGTTTTATTTTTCTATTTTACCTTTATTTAACCAGGTAGGCCAGTTGAGAACAAGTTCTCATTTACAACTGCGACCTGGCCAAGATAAAGCAAAGCAGTGCGACAAAATCAACAACACAGAGTTACACATGGGATAAACAAATGTACAGTCAATAACACAATAGAAAATCTGTATACAGTGTGTGCAAATGAAGTAAGGAGGTAAGGCAATAAATAGGCCATAGTGGCAAAGTAATTATAATTTAGCAATCGACACTGGAGTGATAGATGTGCAGATGAAGATGTGCAAGTAGAAATACTGGTGTACAAAAGAGCAGAAAAAACATAAATAAGCAAATATGGGGATGAGGTAGGTAGGTAGGTAGGTGGTTGGATGGATGGGCTATTTACAGATGATCGGTAAGCTGTGATCGGTAAGCTGCTCTGACAGCCGATGCTTGAAGTTAGTGAGGGAGATATAAGTCTCCAACTTCATTGATTTTTGCAATTCGTTCCAGTCATTGGCAGCAGAGAACTGGAAGGAAAGGTGGCCAAAGCAGGTGTTGGCTTTGGGGATGACCAGTGGGGCGGCAGCGTAGCCTAGTGGTTAGAGCGTTGGACTAGTAACTGAAAGGTTGCAAGATCAAATCCCTGAGTTGACAAGGTACATACATATCTGTCGTTCTGCCTAGGCCGTTATTGGAAACCTAGGCCGTTATTGGAAATAAGAATTTGTTCTTAACTGACTTGCCTAGTTAAATAAAGGTGAAATAAAAAAGCATGGATGCACACAAGCTACTTGTTACTTTGCAAACTACAGGTAGAAACATTGTACAGTTGGCTAAACATATAGTGAGCAGACCTGGTATTTATTTTTTTTCCAACCAATGTAGGCCTACCTAGCGAAGTCAGCTAACACGATCCCCTTTTCAACATTGTTTAATTACTGCTGACAGACATGATATAGGCTACACTGGTTGATGGACCACATCAAATTGGCTGGCTAGCTAGGCAATAACAGATCAAGTTAAATATGGCTAGTTAACAAGCTAACTTTCAGGGGAACAACTAGATAACAATATCCAAATAATGCTTGACTTGGTATAGGTACCCTCTGTATATCGCCTCATGATTGTTATTTTGTGTTACTTTTATATATTTGTTTTACCTTTATTTAACTAGCCTAGTCAGTTATGAACAAATTCTTATTTACAATGACTGCCTATACCGGCCAAATCCGGACGACCCTGGGCCAATTGTGCACCGCCCTATGGGACTCCCAATCACGTCCGGTTGTGATACAGCCCGGAATCGAACCAGGGTCTGTAGTGACGCCTCTAACACTGAGATGCAGTGCCTTAGACCACTGCCACACTTGGGAATCCATTTTCCATATTACATTTTTTATTTAGTAAATATTTTCTTAACTCTATTGTCTTAAAACTGCATTGTTGGTTAAGGGCTTGTAAGTAAGCATTTCATGGTCAAATCTACACCTGTTGTATTCGGCGCATGTGACAAATACAATTTGATTTGATCTATAGTGGTTAAGACAGTAGTATGACTGACAACTTTACCAGGACTTGCTAATGTCAAGGTCTTTCTTAGCAAGCTAATTGATAGTGTTTGCCTAGCTAGCTACATGCCAAATTCACAGGTACATTCACGTATCTGAAATGACATGATTATTGATGTTTACTGACCATGTAAAGCAGTTACTTGCTGTATAGATGATAGAGCTAAATGTGTTTTGCATGGAATAATGTGGACACCTGCTCGTCGAACATCTCATTCCAAAATCATGGGCATTAATATGGCGTTGGTCTCCCCTTTGCTGCTATAACAACCTCCACTTCTCTGGCAAGGCTTTCCACTAGATGTTGGAACATTGCTGTGGACACTTGGTTCCTTTCAGCCACAACAGCAATAGTGAGGTCGGGCACTGATGTTGGGCGGTTAGGCCTGGCTCGCAGTCAGCGTTCCAATTCATCCCAAAGGTGTTCGATGGGGTTGAGCTCAGGCCAGTCAAGTTCCTCCACACCGATCTTGACAAACCATTTCTGTATGACCTCGCTTTGTGCACATGGGGCATTGTCATGCTGAAACAGGAAAGGGCCTTCCCCCAAACTGTTGCCACAAAGTTAGAAGCACAGAATTGTGTAGAATGTCATTGCATGCTGTAGCATTAAGATTTCCCTTCACTGGAACTAAGGGGCCTAGCCCGAACCATGAAAAACAGCCCCAGACCATTATTCCTCCTACACCAAACTTTAGTTGGCACTACGCATTGAAGCAGGTAGCATTCTCCTGGCACCCATCCGCCGAACCCAGATTCATCCATCGGACTTCCAGATGGTGTACATTTCATGAAGCTCCCGACAAACAGTTCTTGTACTGACGTTGCTTCCAAAGGTAGTTTTGAACTCTGTAGTGAGTGTTGCAACAGAGGACAGACGATTTTTACATGCTATGTGGTTCTGCCACGCGGTGGTCCCGTTCTCCCTGGGCGCCGAAGACGTGGATGTCTATTAAGGCAGCCCCCGCACCTCTCTGATTCAGAGGGGTTGGGTTAAATGCGGAATACACATTTCAGTTGAAGGCATTCAGTTGTACAACTGACTAGGTATCCCTCTTTCCCTTCTGTGAGCTTGTGTGGCCTACCACTTCGAGACTGAGCCGTTGTTGCTCCTAGACATTTCCACTTCACAATAACAGCACTTACAGTTGACAAGGGCAGCTTTAGCAGGGCAGAAATTTGCCTTACTGACTTGTTGGAAAGGTGGCATCCTATGATGGTGTTACATTGAAAGTAACAGAGCTCTTCAGTAAGGCCATTCTAGTGCCTATTGTTTGTCTATGGAAATTGGAAATTGCATGGCTATGCTCAATTTTATACACCTGTCAGCAACAGGTGTGGCTGAAATAGCCGAATAAACTAATTTGAAGGGGTGTCCACATACTTTTGTATTTATAGTGTACATTCCATCCATGTTCAGTCTTTGCTGTGACCTTTTGGTGAACCCTGAGAGGAGCCTCCTCTCAGCCCTATTTACCCAAGCCTGGCTCGCCCCCTCATAAACACACACAACATCCCATTAATGAGACAAAATAAGCATTGGCTAACCACAGAACCTTGTTAGAGGCCAACAGCCTGTGTGTCAATAGTTGATGGGATTACTCAGATCAAGGAGGCTCCATACGAGCGTTTCTCAAACTAGGGGCTTGGTTCATAGAACCAGGGTTACGTCAGTAACCTCCCGTAGCCACTAGATATGGTTGTAATAAACAGAAGTTTCTGTGTTCTTCCCACAAATGTGTCTCTATCTTTTGAACGGTTTAAGCTACAAAATATTATTATGACCCCATCACTGAGAGATAAGAGTCTCAGGAACACGTATGTCTGTTCCCTCTACAATGTCCACAAGCCACGCAGGACTCATTAGAACAGAGTGGACAAGACCAGGCACTAAACCCAACTGAGGGAAAAAAGAACATCCCTAGATAGGTTTCCATCCAATTGCGACAGATTTTCATGCAAATATTCTAAAATCTGCATAAAAACATTATGCGCATTTTTCCACCAGAGATGTTTCCATCAAATTTACTTGTTGCGAATAAACATATGTGTGTGATAACGTAGTGGACATAAAAATACATTTTGCGGTTAAATTCCCACATACCGAATACAAAATACAAGTTAACCTCTCTAGGATAGGGGGCAGTATTTGCACGGCCAGATAAAAAACGTACCCGGTTTAATCTGGTTATTACTACTGCCCAGAAACTAGAATATGCATATAATTATTGGCTTTGAATAGAAAACACCCTAAAGTTTCTAAAACTGTTTGAATGGTGTCTGTGAGTATAACAGAACTCATATGGTAGGCAAAAACCTGAGAAGATTCCTTACAGGAAGTGCCCTCTCTGACCATTTCTTGGGCTTCTACACTCTCTTTATTGAAAACTGAGGATCTCTGCTGTAACGTGACACTTCCTACGGCTCCCATAGGCTCTCAGAAGGCGGCAAAACGCTGACTGATGCCTTTGCAGGCCCTGGCTGAAAAACAGTAGCGCATTTGGATAATGGTCGATCAGAGAACAATGAGACTGAGGTGCGTGCACGAGATGACACCATGTTATTATTTTTTCGTCTTTGAACTAAAACAGGGTTTCCCGGTCGGAATATTATCGCTTTTTTTACCAGAAAAATCGCATAAAAATTGATTTTAAACAGCGGTTGACGAAACACGTCACCCTTCGGATAGTGTCTTGAACGCACGAACAAAACAGAGGATATTTGAACATAACTATGGATTATTTTGAACCAAAACAACATTTGTTGTGGAAGTAGAAGTCCTGGGAGTGCATTCTGACGAAGAACAGCAAAGATAATCAAAATGTTCTAATAGTAAATCGGAGTTTGGTGAGGGCCAAACTTGGTGGGTGTCTAAAAAGCTAGCCCGTGATGGCTGGGCTATCTACTCAGAATATTGCAAAATGTGCTTTTGCCGAAAAGCTATTTTAAAATCGACACAGCGATTGCATAAAGGAATTCTGTATCTATAATTCTTAAAATAATTGTTATGTTTTTTGTGAACGTTTATCGTGAGTAATTTAGTAAATTCACCGGAAGTTTGCGGTGGGTATGCTAGTTCTGAACGTCACATGCTAATGTAAAAAGCTGTTTTTTGATATAAATATGAACTTGATTGAACAAAACATGCATGTATTGTATAACATAATGTCCTAGGATTGTCATCTGATGTAGATCATCAAAGGTTAGTGCTGCATTTAGCTGTGGTTTTGGTTTTTGTGACATTATATGCTAGCTTGAAAAATGGGTGTCTGATTATTTCTGGCTGGGTACTCTGCTGACATAATCTAATGTTTTGCTTTCGTTGTAAAGCCTTTTTGAAATCGGACAGTATGGTTAGATTAACGAGAGTCTTGTCTTTAAAATGGTGTAAAATAGTCATATGTTTGAGAAATTGAAGTAATAGCATTTCTAAGGTATTTGAATAACGCGCCACGGGATTCCACTGGCTGTTGAGTAGGTGGGGCGATTTCGTCCCACATACCCTAGAGAGGTTAAAAGGGTTCCATTGCATTTTCAACTGTGCTAATGGCAGAGAATCGAACATGGCGGAGACTCACACTCGCCTTTTACTTTCAGTTTTGGTCCACCAGCTTCAAAAATCTGTGTTGCTGCCAGCGATGGGTTGGGTCTCACTGTGTGTCCCTTACAGATGGTTAATGATAGCCTACAATATTCAGTGCATGTCTTCTCATATAAACTGAAATTGAGCAAACAGTGCAGCAACCAGGAAATGACAGAACGATTTCTACATTGCCCGCTTGACCCAATTTCTACTAGATAGCATAGCCACAAAGTCAGATGCCAGTACGGCGGGAGAAATCAATAGGCGAATATCACAGCCAATCACAACACTTGCAGGTAAGCAATACTGTGAAAGACTATCATTCCACTATTACTGCACATATGTTGAAATGTTCTGAAATTACAATGCAAAAATTACAAATAAAAATCCTGTGAGGCACCTTTAACCATCTGAAATGGACAGTGAGACCCAAACCATCGCTGGCAGCACCGCAGCTGCTTTGTGAATTGACATGGAATTGTATTACTTTTTCGAACGTAATACCAATAAAAATGGCCGTTTAAACGTTAAGAACATTTTTCCGTTTGTCACATCCCTACTCACAACACACCTATCCCAGACATATAGGTAATTCTTACCTCCGTTATCGGTCCTCTTGAGGGCTCCGTCTTTGTGGGGGCAAAGCTCACACCTCTGCAGAGAGAGACACAGGAGGGAGGGAGACATGGGCAATTAGCAAAACTCTTTATCATGCAGATATATACTATAGATACACTCGCAAGCATGTACCCTAATCTCTTTCTAAACACACACTTTTGGGTAATCAGTGATCCAACACATATCAAATAAGTGTAAGTGGGTTCCACCCCATAGCATAGGAAGGGAGGGCCTAGTTGGCCTCAAGCCTCAGCTTTTCCTACAGTACAAACATTCTGCTGCCCAAGACTGCTTCCCTTTCCTGTGTGTCTGTGTCCGTGAGCGTGTGTTTTTATCTCTCCAGTCGTGCCAATTTCACACCCGCTACTCCAACCCTCCCACAGGATGCATGCCATCCCTCAACATCCCTGCCAATTTTCATCCACACAATATCATAATGACACCACTGTTTAACCATTTCTACAGCCAGGATGAGGAAAGGACAGACAAAGGTGTCGTTTTTTCCTATGAGAAATACTCTGGGGTGTTTCTTAGGCATGTCTGTTGCTTCCACGGACATGACCGACTCTGTCACTGTAATATTAACCAATGTTCTACTTGTTTTTTTTGGATTGGTTAATACAAGCACCACATGGTAGTCTTTACTGCCAGGTATAGGGCTGGGCGATATGGACAAACATCCATATAACCATAAATTGCCTGAATTAATGTGATAACAAATAGCATAAGTTTAAGTTCATAATAAGTCTAAGTTCATAATGGGCACCTATTTCTTTCTTTTTTATCCTTTATATTACTACTAACAGTTGCAGCCATCAATTGTCCCAATAACAAATACCCATATGAGCTAACTTATTTCATTTCAAACCTCATATCTCTAGAATAGGCTACTTACTGTAATGAACAACATATGCAAAATGCCTGCGATAAGTGATCAGTATGGTCGGTAACAATCGTTTTTGGTTTACTGTCCCAGCTCTACCAGGTAGTTGCCAATTGTGTTGAATTCTTTAAAGTAAGTGCCAGAGAGTAACTATTTATACCACATAATTTCCTATAAAGTACCAGCTTAATAATAGTGGAAGCTCTACCATAAAATACAGTGCTGAGAATGCATTGTTGATATTCTATTGATCAGACTCACCACTCTGGCTGCTCTCTCCTGAGATTCACACTTCCTGCAGAACCAGGGTCCAGTAGGCACCTGCACGATGCCATAGCACGCTGCAGAGAGAACAGCTATTAACCACAATAACCTCCTATCTCACACTAGGGCTGCAAAATATGAGCAGAGCAAAATAAAAGGTATGCGATTTTTTTTTAACCAAATATTGTCATTTAGAGCATTTATTTGCAGAAAATGACAACTGGTCAAAATAACAAAAAAGATGCAGTGTTGTCAGACCTCGAATAATGCAAAAAAAAATAAGTTCATATTAATTTTTAAACACAATACTAATGTTTTAACTTAGGAAGCGTTAAGAAATCAATATTTGGTGGAATAACCCTGATTTTCAATCACAGATTTCATGTGTCTTTGCATGCTTTCCACCAGTCTTTCACGTTGATGTTGGGTGAATTTATGCCACTCCTGGCGCAAAAATTCAAGCAGCTCCGCTTTGTTTGATGGCTTGTGACCACCCATAATTGATTTAGTGTTGTTTACACTGTTCCAAACAGGCAGAAAAATGATACTGTAAAGTAAAAGCACCTGTTTGTCACATAATATGCACGCAGCTCTTGCTCCTATATCCTTCTTTTTCTTGATCTCCTTCTTATTATGATGATGATCATCGTTATAATAATAAGTAATGTTGTTATCATTAGTAGCCTTGTATTACTTGTAGGCCTAAGAGCGCATCCTGTTAAGTCTTATACTCTAACTTACCTATATTTCAATATGTAGGCTACTGTATCAATCAATGATTAATTTGTTCATGACATCAAACTGAATACGAGACATTCATGCTTTGAAATGCAACCAAGCATTTTAGTTTTAAAATTAAATAACAAAGAGAGCATTGAATAATTACACTAAGCAATACCCCGCAAACGAATGGATGCATGCAACTATTTTTAGTCTGCTTTAATAAAGGCTTTATATATATTTTTTGTTGTTGTTAGATCAGACTCTCTGGTACACTTATTTATTTAGTGTTGTTTACACTGTTCCAAATGGTCAGAAAAAGTTATAATATTGTAATCTAACAGCAACTGTTTGGCACACATAATACTCACACAACGCTTGCTTCTATAACTTCCTTTTTCTTGATCTCCAGTAGTTTCCACAACTAAGGCAAATGTCTTCCACAAATCTGACTTCCCCTTTCCCTCCTGAGCAACCAGTAAACATCTGCCCAGTTCGAGTTTCTTTTTCACATCCCCCGCATCCATTTTGCTGTCACGTGTTACTGTGTTCGGAGTTTGTTATAACCAATTTATTGATGTGATTATGATAGGCTATAAGTCAGGCCCTATTGGTCAGATGCATGCTATACTTACATGTTTCACATAAAGAGAGCAAGGGTTGAGGGAATAGGGAATGTTTTTCCTAAACAAATTAGGGCCTTAGTAACAGAACTGTTCAGTCAGAAACAAGTAAGAAACTAAATGGCTGAAATGGTGTTGCAGCTTCAGCACGGACAGAGCAATAAACACTTGCTGTGCAGTGGTGCATTTTTGCAGCAGTAGGGAGTAGAGCGAGACAACGTGTGCTAGTCACACAGGCACTCGCAGTATTATTATTATTTTTTAATACAGTGTAACCATCGGGCTCATTCTCGAGTAATGTGTGTCTTAATTATTTAATCAAACAATGTGCTTAAAGCATCTGACAAGCTCAGTGCATATGTAGTTTATTTTATTCAAACACATAGGGTGTGTGTCTATATATGGAAACATAAGTTAAAACATTTTAACCAATCGATTGGTCGAAAGAACAGGACCACTCTCAGGTCGACCAAGATTTTTTTTGTCGGGGACACCTCTAATCAAGAGAAATAATCCACTGATAATAAAAAGGGTAACGTTGTCTATTGTTGTAGACAGAGGGGTCAGTGATTGGTACAACAGTGTCACAATGTGTTGGTTAGCTACATATTACATTTAGACTCCCGAGTGGCACAGCGGTGTAATGCACTGTATTTCATTGCAAGAGGCGTCACTACAGTCCATGGTTCTAATCCAGGCTGTATCACATCCGGCCGTGATTGGGAGACCCATAGGGCGGCGCACAATTGGCCCAGCATCGTCCAGGTTTGGCTGTCATTGTAAATAAGAATTTGTTCTTAACTGACTTGCCTAGTTAAAAAATGGTTAAATTAAAAATGTAAATAATTTTGACCCAATTAATTAACATTAGAAAACGTATGGGTGGGTGTGTATTTAATAACAAGGTCTAAAGCATGTACAAATAGGTGTGTTTAGTTGTTTGGGTATGAGGCCAGATGTTCAATCCACCAGAATTATGACAACTAAGAAACATGACAATGATCCCGAGTTTCTCTCACAAAGCCAAAATCACCAGTACTGACTGGATACCAGAGTCAGTCAGCCTAGCTCTGATTGTGACTTTGTCAACAGAATCTGAGTACCATTGACATTGTTGTTTGGATCTGTGAAAACATCTGTTTTGTTTGGGTTTAGTGTGTTGCAGACAATCTTAAGTTAGCTACACAGCCTGGTTCCTTCTGTATAACAACTTAGCTAGTTCCCTAACCGCGTGGCACTATTGTTTACAAAACTTATCTCGCAATATATTGGGCAAATATGATTTAGTATCCACACGGATATAGTGTGGTAATGTGTATCATTGGGTAAGACCTTGTAGCACACATGTTTGCTAAATTCTACAAATTGTATAGCCAGGATAACATTACAAACGATGTTGACAACTGCAGAAATGTTAGTTACTTTAGCCAACTCCATACCTACTAGACAGGAAGGCTAGTTAGGTAGCGTAGGTATGGTTGGCTAAAGTAACGAATGTCTGTAGTTGTCAAGATATGCTGTAATGTTTTCTTTGGCTATACAACTCGTAGAAATTAAATAACATGTTAGCTACTTTATCTTACCCAATGATAAACATTACCACACTATACGCGCGCACAACTGTCGATTGAATAGAACTAACGTTAGCTAACTAACAATATAACCTTGGCTGTTGGCTAGCTGAATAGTTCGCAAGCTAGCTAATAGCAAAACTAGCTAGAGAAGGGGAGTATTCATTATGGAAACCGTTCACCGTTTAAAAACCAAACGGAAGCAAACATAGAAAACGAACATTCCTACTGGACAAACGCAGGTAGATCACTTCCCGTTTCGTTTCGTTAGCTTCCATTTTTGAGCATTTTTTGCAACAGAATCAACGTAATGAATACACCCCAGCTAACATTGATAGCTAGCCAGCTTCATGGCAGACGATCAACCGCGATAGCTAGCCTTAGCTAGTTGCTAGCTAGCTCGCTAACGTTAGTTATCGGATGTTAGTCAAGCAAATTTCATGTTACATGCATTTGAATTTATTCGGTGTTTACCTTGATGAACTGCAACATTGCAGCCGTGACCGTCACAGTAGACGAGAGGGTTTTCTGCCCAGCCTCTCTCGTCTGAGCACACGCAGCAACCTCCAATCATCTCCTTCATATTATTTGCCAAAAAGTCGTTGTCCGCTGCCAGGCACAGCTCGCCGGAGACCATCTACGGAGAAAGTGAACATGCGAATACAACAAAGATGAGCCTAAACCGTTGCAGAAGATCCTCATCTACCCACTGTGACAACGCTTTTGGTCTCACTTGGCCGAAATGTCATGTTTTAGTCGTGTTTACAATCCGTTTCGACACCGTATTTTTTCCACTTCAGCGAAGGCTTTACACACGGCGCGAGCGAGAAGAAGCTGCCGGTCGGGAAGAGGAAGTGCGTAATCACGAATGGCCAGTGACAGCGCAGAAAGGATGGATGTGATTGGCTCAAAGAGTGTTGCCAGTTTGCGTGGCGCCATTTTGACTCCACATGGCCTTTTAAAACGAATGTGTTTGCTTTGGAAACTTTTGTAACACTAGCTACTGCCATGCGTGGTTTTTTACAAATGGTGAATTGCGATTGGCAGCATTGTATCCACCAAATACCAACATGAGGTATTTAAAAATATGCATTATGCATACCTTATCATAACAAAAACACGTATGACGATGTTTCCATTGTTTGAAGGCTATTGTTGTCATTGAAGATGTTGTAAATAGCATAAAGATGTAGCCAAGGCCTATAGTTTAAAACCATGTTTAGAAAACCTAGACATACTTTTGCTCTTAAAGAATATAATGTCATTCATTGAGCACTAAGACACTGTAGGTCAACTTCTATTTGCATATGAACGTTTCATGGTGAATTGCATGATGCATGCATGGTCCAGGTTTTTTGTTGGTTGCAAACACTATTAGCCTATACACATCTGACAGTCTGCCCACTGCCTTTACATTATGCCTGAATAAAACATATAAGTGTTTGTTTGTGTCACTGTCATTGCCTTTCCAATTAGGCCTACATATCATCGTGTGTGTGTGTGTGTGTGTGTGTGTGTGTGTGTGTGTGTGTGTGTGTGTGTGTGTGTTGCAAATGGATTAAGGAGTAGGCACAGTGAGGGAGAAATGTATGTGGAATTACTCTGGGGTTAGAATGAGTGGGGTAATTGTATACAGTCAAATCTGCTCTCAAACATTACTGCTTGATTCTTAAATTAGAGAAAAACATGGAAGGCCTACATAAACCATGAATGGAGCTGAAATAATATGTTTACATGTGTATTTTTGTCTTTAACTCTTGGAAGACTCAATAGTCAAATTATGAGCAAATATTTTGTTTATTTTTTTATTAATTGTTCAACTCAATAAATTACTTCCACTTTACACATATGAAATGCAAAAGCACACTTTTTAAACAAAATTGCATTACACTTTTGTTTTAAACGTTGTAATGACATAATCTTGGTTGAATCAATCAGAGAAACTGCACTGTGCATGGATATATTCTGCTTGCATCACCGTCCGCGAGCCCTCAGAAGTCTCCCGCTCCCTCCCGGTTTGGTTTCCAGAGAAACGTAATGACTTGCCAATAATGCGGGAGAGCACACGAGCGTCTTCCGTGTAATATGGAGAGCGAGAGGTCCCCGGGAGTGGGCTCCTATTGTTGGCTTTAATTTCAAATTGCTCAAATGCTCCAGTCCACACTGGGCTCCGCACAAAACGGGGAAAAGGGGAAGAGGGGAGAAAAAGGAAAAAAAGTGAATTGTGTGTGGCAGGGGAAAACCTATTAGAGTTGGCGAGAACAAAGGAAGGCGAGGGGGGCAGCTGTCGGAGGGTTGGAGGCTACTGAAACACTGAAATAGCAAATTATTTTTACAACTTGCACTTGATTAAGTCTAAGTCTTCCCGTACATGTGCTCTCTTCGTGCTCAGAGAGAAGAGGGTTCATGCATTGGCGAGAGGAAATTACTTCTGCGCTGCTTCCTATTACAATTCAGTGCCTCTATAACAGGTTTACTAATGGAAACTATATAGCGAGGTTATCTATTGGCTTAATTTTAACGACGCACACTGCTGACACGGGGGTCAGTGTCAAATATATATGTTGTTTTGTAGAAAACTATAATATAGCCAATACATATAACATATAGGCCTATAACAAACATATGCCTATTCTGTTATTAGGTCTATGTTTGTTATTGGCCTATATGTTATTTTGCACAAAATAGTAGGCTAACCTTGCATTTACATTTACATTTAAGTCATTTAGCAGACGCTCTTATCCAGACCTTGCATGCACACATTAAATTAAGATTTGTAATTTCTTAGGCATATCGGCTAATACATGACACAACATCGCAGTTACTTTTGGTCATGAGCCTATATACAGTTCAAGAACTTCAGTAGCCTATTTTTAATTAAAACGTGAATATCCTCAATATTTTAAATTCCAAACTTGGAAGTAGGCTATAATTTTTTACAAGTATTTTAAAATGTATTTGATAAAATAGCCTACTGAACTGTAATGTCTTGTATCAACATCCCATTTTACCATGTAAAACCTCATGTGACTTGTTATTGTTTGTTGTGATTAGTGCTTGAGACATGGGGGTGAGCTTCATGTTTCACTCTGACCTGACAGATTTGTATCTCCACTGATGTAGTACACTGTAACTGTGAAAGACAGACATTTCTACATCTGACCAACTTTCCCAAACATGTTTTCTGTCATGCAGTGCCATGCTTCTCATGACTCGGATCCAAATTCATCCAAAGGCTGAAAAACTATTGTGGTTGATATCTTGGATTTGCTCTCAGATGTTTCAAGGTAAAGTTTTGCACATGTTTAGAATATTATTTATGATGTATTGTATTTGTCAGGGTCTCGGTAACATAGCAGAAACAGTTCTGCTGACTCCAAACTTCTGCCCCTGTGAAATGCAACCCTTTTAAAATGAGAAAAACTAAAAACGAATTTACCCCATTGACATTTCCAAAACAATGCATTAAAAAAAGAATGTTCTTCTCTTTTTTTACACTTGGCCTATATGTTTTTTTAACCGAATTTAGTAAACCATATCATTATATATGTATTGTCTTTGTCTCTACACAACCCTTTTGAATCGCTTGTCACGTTCCATTAACTGTTGGCTACGTCTATAGGCCTATGCTCAATGATTGGGCAAATGGTTAAAAGACTAAGAAATGTTCAATGTTGTGTGAATGAAATTGTGAAATGAGTAAATAATAAATGTCTGGTAGGCAACTTTCAACGTTTATTTTAATCGGTTGGGCAGCGTTTCGAAGCCAAACTGGGTCTTCCTCAGTTTACCCTGTAGTCCAGCAGCTGGGTGTTTTTATGAATGTGCATACCATCCCACTAAAGATATTTTGAAAACACCATCTACCATCTATGAATTATTGTATTAAATATGGCTTCCTCAGCCCCTTCCACTTTGTTGGCTACTACTTCAGACAAATGATGGCCAACGGTATCTGGCAGTCAGTCCCCTGTTCAGTCGAGAGACTGCTTATTAACACGGGCAGAGACCATAGGCTACATTAAACCAACATGACACTGCATGACTGTCCTGTTCCATACGACACTCATGGTGATGGGGGTTGTCTTGCATGCAGCCTGGAGGCCTAAGGGCCATGGGGATTAAGTGGGAAAACTGCAGAGTAAAGACCCATATAAAGAAGGCATAATGGTGGAATACGAAGGAACAGGTTTTCAAAACAAATTGTGTAATCTCTGAACTCTAAAAAATAAAATACATCGCATAGGCTACCTCCATAATTATGAAAATTAATATAAAATATATAACAGCCAACATAAATATATTTTTGTCTAGATTTCGACCAAATAATTAGCCTATTTATTTTACCTTCTGTCGTATGTTAAATGTCTTACAATTATTTCCCATGCAGGCAACATTTTAAATCTTTCACACTTGACTGTTCATGTCGGAAATCCTCTCTAGTTCAGAACTAGAACAAAACTGTGAATGGGACATCGGGTGTATGGGGAGACTGAACCAGATAACGTGGAGGGTAAACCAGGTTGGGGGGGTGAGAAACTATAGGTGTAAAAGATTGGTTAAGACCAGCCTTCATCAAACCGAATTCAGACAGCCAAATCGGCCTTGTTGTGTATGATGAACATTGACGTTCGATCAACACCGTTAATAATTGATGTTCAGATCATGGATGGAGGGGTAATGATAAACTCTTCCTTCCCTCACACACACACACACACACACACACACACACACACACACACACACACACACACACACACACACACACACACACACACACAACCTTGTTCGTTAACAAAAAAAGGCCACTGAATAAATTGGATCTTATTTATGTGTATCGATTGTTAGGCTGCAATATCTAACATCATATGAAGCTGTGGCGTATGGCTTTCCTGACAGAGATAAGTGGAAAACGTATGGTCAACTAATAACAAAGCTTTTTATAAATGCATAATTTTCTTTTTTACTCGAGTACCTTCTCTTTTGATCTATTGTTTGCATTATTGTTCGCCTCGCCTCCATAGGTGGCTGTTGTTCATTATGAGTAGCTTGTTGACAAATATATGATTTATCAAAATGGTTTTATACTGTCTGCACTCGTTTTTTTAATAATTAAACAACACAATAATTATTCAACGACACACGCACACACACACACACACACACACACACACACACACACACACACACACACACACACACACACACACACACACACACACACACACACACACACACAGACATACCAACTCAAAGTTCTAGTTCTATAGCGCCCGGACCTGAGGATGAGCTGACGCATGGCATGGCTTCAGTGCCTCATTCAGTCATCTGTCTGTTGGTTCTAACAATAAGCCAAACGTATAATTACACGGTATGTAATGAGTAATTAGCGAGCTGGGCCAGAGAGTCTTCACAGCCCTGTGTAGTCTGAGATATATGGCATGTTGATACTCCTGGAAGGCACATGTTAGCCAGCTTTTAGTTAGCCTCTGCTTGGTGATCAAACCAATATCAAATCAAATGTTGTTTGTCACATGCTTCCTATACAATAGGTGTAGACTAACAGTGAAATGCTTACTACAATATGCATTGCGATGACCATCTATCTCCCTCTCTCTCTTTCTCTCTCTGTCTCTCTCAATTCAATTCAATTCAATTCATGGGGCTTTATTGGAATGGGAAACAGATGTTAACATTGCCAAAGCAAGTGAAGTAGATAATATACAAAAGTGAAATAAACAATTAAAATGAACAGTAAACATTACACTCACAGAAGTTTCAAAAGAATCAAGACATTATAAATGTAATAGTATGTATATATAAAGTGTTGTAACGATGTGCAAATGGTTAAAGTACAAAAGGGAAAATAAATAAACATTAATATGGGTTGTATTTACAATGGTGTTTGTTCTTCACTGGTTGCCCTTTTCTTGTGTCAACAGGTCACAAATATTGCTGCTGTGATGGCACACTGTGGTATTTCACCCAGTAGATATGGAAGTTTATCAAAATCGGGTTTGTTTTCGAATTCTTTGTGGATCTGTGTAATCTGACGGAAATATGTGTCTCTAATATGGTCATACATTTGGTAGGAGGTTAGGAAGTGCAGCTCAGTTTCCACCTCATTTTGTGGGCAGTGTGCACATAGCCTGTCTTCTCTTGAGAGCCAGGTCTGCCTACGGCAGCCTTTCTCAATAGCAAGGCTATGCTCACTGAGTCTGTACATAGTCAAAGCTTTCCTTAAGTTTGGGTCAGTCACAGTGGTCAGGTATTCTGCCACTGTGTACTCTCTGTTTAGGGCCAAATAGCATTCTAGTTTGCTCTGTTTTTTAAATTAATTATTTCCAATGTGTCAAGTAATTATCTTTTTGTTTTCTCATGATTTGGTTCGGTCTAATTGTGTTGCTGTCCTGGGGCTCTGTGGGATCTGTTGTGTTTGTGAACAGAGCCCCAGGACCAACTTGCTTAGGGGACTCTTCTCCAGGTTCACCTCTCTGTAGGTGATGGCTTTGTTATGGAAGATTTGGGGGATCGCTTCCTTTTAGGTAGTTGTAGAATTTAACGTCTCTTTTCTGGATTTTGATCATTAGCGGGTATCGGCCTAATTCTGCTCTGAATGCATTATTTGGTGTTTTACGTTGTACACGGAGGATATTTTTGTAGAATTCTGCACGCAGAGTCTCAATTTGGTGTTTGTCCTATTTTGTGAATTCTTGGTTGGTGAGCAGACCCCAGACCTCACAACCATAAAGGCATTGGGTTCTATAACTGATTCAAGTATTTTTAGACAGATCCTAATTGGTATGTCGAATTTGTTGTTCCTTTTGATGGCATAAAAGGCCCTTCTTGCCCTGTCTCTCAGATCGTTCACAGCTTTGTGGAAGTTACCTGTGATGCTGATGTGTAGGCCAAGTTTTTTTGTGTGCTATAGGGCAACGGTGTCTAGATGTAATTTGCATTTGTGGTCCTGGCGGCTGGACCATTTTTGGAAGACCATTATTTTGGTCTTACTGAGATTTACAGTCAGGGCCCAGGTCTGGCAGAATATGGGCAGAATATCTAGGAGATGCTGTAGGCCCTCCTTGGTTGGTGACAGAAGCACCAGATCATCAGCAAACAGTAGACATTTGACTTCAGATTCTAGTAGGGTGAGGCCGGATGGTGCATACTGTTCCACTGCCCTCGCCAATTCATTGATATATATGTTGAAGAGGGTGGGGCTTAAGCTGCATCCCTGTCTCACCCCACGGCCCTATGGGAAGAAATGTGTGTGTTTTTTGCCTATTTTAACCGCACACTTGTTGTTTGTGTACATGGATTTTATAATGTCTTCGGTTTTCCCTCAACACCATTTTCCATCCATTTGTAAAGCAGACCCTCATGCCAAATTGAGTCAAAGTTTTTTTTTTTAACTCAACAAAGCATGACAAGACTTTGCCTTTGTTTTGGTTTGTTTGTCAATTAGGGTGTGCAGGGTGAATACGTGGTCTGGCGTACGATAAATTGGTAAAAGGCCAATTTGATATTTGCTCAGTACATTATTTTCACAAGCCTGCTGTTAATGATAATGCACAGGATTTTCCCAAGGTTGCTGTTGACGCATATCTCACGGTAGTTATGGGGTCAAATTTGTCTCCACTTTTGTGGATTGGGGTGATCAGTCCTTGGTTCCGAATATTGGAGAAGATGCCAGAGCTAAGGATGATGTTAAAGAGTTTTAGTATAGCCAATTGGAATTTGTTGCCTGTATATTTTATAATTTCATTGAGGATACCATCAACACCACAGGCCTTTTTGGGTTAGAGGGTTTTTATTTTGTCCGGGAGTTAATTCAAGGCAATTGGGTTCTGGTAGTCTTTTATAGTTTTTCTAAGATTTGTATTTGATCATGTATATGTTTTTGCTGTTTGTTCTTTGTTATTGAGCCAACAAGATTGGAGAAGTGGTTTACCTATACATCTCAATTTTGGATAGATAATTATTTGTGTTGTTGTTTGTTTAGTGTTTTCCAATTTTCCCAGAAGTGGTTAGAGTCTATGGATTATTCAATTATATTGAGCTGATTTCTGATGTGCTGTTCCTTCTTTTTCTGTAGTGTATTTCTGTATTGTTTTAGTGATTCACCATAGTGAAGGTGTAGACTCAGGTTTTCTGGGTCTCTGTGTTTTTGGTTGGACAGGTTTCTCAATTTCTTTTTTAGGTTTTTGCATTCTTCATCAAACCATTTGTCATTGTTGTTCATTTTCTTCGGTTTCCTGTTTGACATTTTTAGATTTGGTAGGGAAGCTATCAAATGTTTTGTCCAGGAAGTTGTCTAAAAGGGATTGAATGTGATGTTGCCTAATTGTTTTTTGGTAGGTTTCCACACTACATTCCTTCCATCTATAGCATTTCTTAATATTACTCAGTTCTTTTGGCTTTGATGCCTCATGATTGAGTATTGCTCTATTCAAGTAGACTGTGATTTTGCTGTGATCTGATAGAGGTGTCAGCGGAATGACTGTGAATGCTCTGAGAGACTCTGGGTTGACGTCAGTGATAAAGTAGTCAACAGTACTACTGCCAAGAGATGAGCTATAGGTGTACCTACCATAGGAGTCCCCTCGAAGCCTACCATTGACTATGTACATACCCAGCGTGCGACATAGCTGCAGGAGTTGTGACCTGTTTTTGTTTGTTATGTTGTCATAGTTTTGACTAGGGGGTTATATGGGGTAGGGAATGCTGTCTCTCTCTCTCAATTCAATTCAATTAAAGGGGCTTTATTGGCATGGGAAACGTATGTTAACATTGCCAAAGCAAGTGAAGTAGATAATATACAAAAGTGATATAAACAATAAAATGAACAGTAAACATTACACTCACTCTCTCTCTCAGCTAAGGAAGCACCTAAGAGAGAAGAGAGCTGCATTTTCCTTTCTTTTCCGGAGGGAGGGGAGAGGAGACCGTGGGACAGTGGGGGAGGGCCATAACACTCCATGAATGAGATTGGGCGCATTTGCTCTTACACCCTCCACAACTGTTCAATTTATGAATCTGGATTACCAGAATGTGCTAACAAGTAGCCTTGCTATCTCCATATTTAGCTTTTTTATACTTTTTCCCAAATCATAGTTGACATATAGTTGACACAGTAGGACTATTTGCATTGTAGGACTATTTACATTGACCCCCCTCCCCCATTTTTAGCTGCCGCTACTCTCTGTTTATTACCTGTGCATAGCCACTTTACCTCTACCTATATGTACATATTATGTAAATGATTTTGACTAACCTGTACCCTGCACATTGACTCTGTACTGCCTGTACATTGCCTGGTTACTGTTATTTTATTGTTGCTCTTTAATTATTTATTATTGCAGTTTTTTTTTACTTCAGTTAAATTTAGTAGATACTTTCTTAACACTTATTTTTCTTAAAACTGAATTGTAGGTTAAGGGCTTGTAAGTAAACATTTCACTGTAAGGTCTACACCTGTTGTATTCGGCGCATGTGACACACAATTTGATTTGAAAATAAACACTACCAGGCCGGTCCTGCCACTCTGCAGCCGGCCTCGGTGTGTCTCAGCCTCGTCGGAGTGGAAGGGGGACGTCCCTATACAACCTCAGGCCTGGAGGATTAGTTAATGGGTTGCACAATAGAGCTATACACCATCCATAGGCTACACACAGCATATTTCCTAATTCTAAGACCCATTGGCGTCCTTATGAATGATTTATTGGTACGTTGATAGGTAACAAATCGCTAGACTACAGGCTATATCCCTGTTCATAAAATAGACAGTGTTCATTTATTGTGCTGTGATTTGTGATATGTTTTAGATTTGAAAGAATGTTGAAATTTGACAGACGAATAGCCTATTGCACACGAATATTGTTGGTCATCAAAAATTGATGCACCAATTATTTGATTGAAATGTTGTTGTTTTTAATTGAGGATCAATGTTAGATCAGATAGTACAATTATTATTAAAAAATGTTGATGAAATAATCATGCTGAAATTAAAACTATGTTACCCCTCCACTGTCAATGAAATACAGTAGCCAACTGATTATGGACTATGTTTGATTGTAATGTAGGCTATATTAAATGATTGTATAGAACTAGGCCTATATTAAATTACATTTCACATCAATTAAATTATTGATTTAAATAAAAGCTGCCTATAATAGCATGACGGGGCTATTAAGCTGGTAGAGATTGTATAGTGGTAAATTAATTGGTCTTTGAAGTAAAGACTAAGTTGCAAGCTCATTGTTGAGCTTCCCCTAAAAACATGAGAAAGTCAAATGCATGACATGCACGCGAAATTATGTGTAATATACACGAAAAATCATTTTGTGTGTGTGTGTGAAATAAGCCTCCGTCCAAAACGTGTGGCATTCACGAAAGGTCAAGGAAATGGGTCTTGTGCTTAGATCTGACAATAAATCACGTTCTCCACATCTACTGGAGCAGTGGTGATGCGTCAGACACTACTGTGGCAAAAGCCTGCATACCTATTGGACATAGGCCTACATCCTCTCCTCTCTGGTGCCCCCCCCGCCACAACACGCTCACACTTCGGGCTCAGATTGCATGTAAAATCGCATTCTTAGGGGGGATCCGACCCAGAGAATTTATTTGTTTTGGCATGGCTAGTGAATTTGTGCCGTAAAAAGCCTATCTACAAGTGCCTCGACCAAGTGTATCCATAAAACTCAATGCAAAACAAATGACTTGGGGCAGGGTGGGGAAAGGGACATGTTTAATAAAATACACACTATGAGTTGGCTGTTAGAGAAGCAAGTTGGTTTCAAGGGTTAAGGTTTTGGGATTTCAGAGTTTGGGTAGAGTGAAGCACTTTCAGAGCAACGGGTTTTCTTTCTACCAGCATTGCTTTTTAAGAAATCAACCGAAACACGAACGGGAGTTATTCAGCTATTTATTCACGGTTGACAGATAGCCGTTTTGTGGTGTGGTTTTCCCACATGGGAAACATGCGCACTCACATACACCTAATATAATAGCTACACCACAGGTTTTAAAGTCGTGTGCCTCAACATTTCCACGTGGGCATATTTTGTTAAAAGAACTGCATATACGTTCGTAATGGGAGGCCGATTTATGTAGTTTAATCCTCAAATATTCTACTGGCTGTTCGGCCCATAGGCCTGTATTTTTTTCTTCGTATTCACTTCACAAGTCTCTCAAATAGACTATACCTGCGTGCAACCACATCCTGCAGGCTATAAAGGCCAAGAAAAGGCTTTAGAAGTGTAAACGAGAGGGAAACATTACTCTTGTTCTTTGTTCTTTGTTCTGCATCGTTTTCCGAGAAAAGCGCGGACGTGTGTGAGTGCGTGCGCATGTGTGTGTGAATGACTAAGTGTGTGTGTTTGTCCTCTTACCTTCCACTCGCTCTAATCCGCCAATCTCCTCCATTTGCGCAACCATGTCTTCGCCAAAAGCACACGTGCACATTACAACAAACATATCTATCCGCCCGAGTGATGAATGTGCGCCCCGGGAAAGGCAGGAGGCTAGTCTGACAGTCGGGTCTCTGGTCGCGGTATTCCCCGGTATTATCGAGCTTCCATGCAGCTCGCTGATGTGCCGCTCTGGGGCGTGAGTCATCTGCAGTCCACCGGCCTGACCGGCTGAGCTCAGAGGGAGAGAAGAGAGGGACCGAGGGGGCTCCTCTCACAATGGGCCGGAGAAACGCAGCAACAGTAACCACAACTTCTGAATAGCCTGTAGCAGCTGATGGGAATATCGATGTTAAATAGGCTACAGAACTGCAACACAAAACGAAAGAGCAGCCCAAACTTTTAGCCTATATAAGCAAACAACGTGTAATGGGTAAACAAATGCGTGGTTAGAAAATTTCGAACTTTTAAACTTCAAACGCTATCCAGAGCAAGAAAATACCGAGCTGCAATAGGGTGGTTCATAAAGAGCACAGGGGAAAAGCACGGACCATGAACAAATACTCAATATACATTTTTGTGTTTCAAATAAAATAATATTTTTTTTGTATTTTGATTCATTCTTTAAGGCTGTATAAAATGTTGGCCTGTATAAAAAAGATGCGCTGTAGGCTTTCCCATACCCTAAAATTACACAAATGAAATTCACAGTAGGCCTAATTTACCTTGTTAAACACAATAATGATTCGAGGGTCTTTAGCCTACAATATCAGTGAAATTAGGCTATGGGTTGTAGACTATAGGTTTGGTAACGGGTTAAATACAAAAAATCAGTCTGTCACATTTTTGAATTGCTCTTTGGGTTGATCGGATGGGGCACATGCGTCTTTTCTGCATCATCACATCATTTAAATATCTGTTGCAAGACGACGCGTCATTGATTAATTCAGGGAACGTCCATAAATGTATATTCAAGTCAATTTAAGAAATTCTTGGAGAATGGATCGATGAGTAGGGGCCTACAAATCATCGTGTCAATTTCTGCATACTTTTTGATAGCCCTATACATGATTCCCCCTGACCCTGTGAACGTGTCACTTTACTTTATTATTGTTTTATTCATAACAGGATCGTTAACCTATGACAGCAAACATTTGTGTTATAAGGGCTAAAAACGTCCAGTGTCCAATCAGACTAGATTTATTCTGTTTGCCTGTAAACTCCGTGATTTGCTATGGCGACATTCCCTCAACCCGACAACAGACAGGCCTTATATTTCGGTCTGTCTGCTAACTTCTTCAGGCCGAGTGACTTCAGACAATGTTCCGAACAGAACAGTGATGACATCTGTATAAAGTATTGATGAAACTATGAACGTTTTTATATCTGCAAGGCGAGATCAAACCATATGTTTTATCTGCAGCGTAGCCATAGCGCGGGTAAATGCATAGAACGTCCAACCAAACATTCTCCAGCCCGGCTATCTTTGGCTCTCTGTGGCCGGGCAGAGCTGGAGAGGTCGAGCCGTAATCCCCACGGATCATGCCTCAGGGTGGAGCTCAGCTAACAGAGGACCCTTCTCCTTTGTCCATCCGAAGGCAAAACAATTATCCACACACACACCTCAAAAGCTATAGAATACTTTATGCATGATAACTCGGTTCACTGAAGATGGTACAATTGGGAAAAGTCATGATGTGGGCTGGGTTGGATTAAAGTTGCCCCCCCCCCCCCCACACACACACACACACACACTAGCAGCGAGGTGAAAGACCAAGTATCTCATGCATATTGTGCCTTCCTCCTTGCCTGCTTAGTACATATAGGCTACTTACCACGTATATACGCTACACACACAATTCAGGTGGAACCGAAAACCTCTTAATGACGGTGCGTACAGTTCAGCATCGATAATAATATCAGGCCATTTGGTCTCCCGACTCTGCGGCCTGTTGACACCGCTCAGCCCTCGATCTCAGCAGGGAGCTACAGGCCGGGATGTGCTTCCACTTGTACCTGGCCCTGGATCACAGGCTGCTAAGTAAACACACGTAAATGAATGTGCAATAGTGGTTTAGAAGCGCCTAAAGACTTGATAATATATGGCCCATAGAACCGGCTGTGTAGGACTGAAGCAGAGTAGTACAAAAAATGAGTTTCTGTGGAGGTGAGACTGGAGTTCTTATATCGGTAATATGACTGAGTCATCCATTGAATAGGGTAAATCATCACAATTACAACAACCACTTCGTTGACAGTATAGCCTATATAACAATAACAAACAAATAGGCTAAATAAATAAACAAAGAAAACACTACCCAATATAGCCTACTTTTCACAAATAACCGAAGTACATTGGAGCTCCTTAGTGGAAAAGCACCAACCAACAATGCGTTCTTTATATTGTTATGGAATTAAACTGCAAGGACAGGATGTAGAATTCCAAAGTTCTCCCCTCTCTCTCACGCCCCCTCGCCCCTTTTCTTACCTCCTCCCCTCACCACAATCCTCTGCAACTTTACATTTAAAAATTGTAACCTTTATCTAACTAGGCAAGTCAGTTAAGAACACATTCTCATTTACAATGACGGCTTACCCCGGCCAAATCCGGACGACTCTGGGACAATTGTGCGCCGCCCTATGGGACTCCCAATCACGGCCGGAGGTGATACAGCCTGGATTCGAAACAGGGACTGTAGTGACGCCTCTTGCACTGAGATGCAGTTACTTAGACCGCTGCGCCACTCGGGAGTATTGGTTTAGTATTGGTGAAGTATTTATAGACACAGATTATATAGCCTATACCAATGTTATGCCTCACTATGGCTATTCTAACCCGCGACTATGTGCCTCAGAAACATTTCCCATGATTTGCACGTTCTCTTTTCGCTAATTTCACAATTCAACGAGTCCGTATAGCGCCATCACCGGTCATTTCTCCAGATCATCTGCGTGCTCCGTGAGAGCTGCAGCTCGGCAGCGAAGCATAGGCCTATACCGTACATTTACCAAAATTAGCGACAAAACTAAGGGAAATATACTTGTACAGATTAAACCGTCATCATTAATGATCATATATATCTCCTATGCATGCTTGTTGTCTCACACGAACACACACCAACAACAACAACAGCAACAATTAACAACCCATTACAGGCCTCTTTACATTAGGAGCAGGGCGCAGTTGAGTGATGATATGGCACAGTGTGACATTTCTCCTCTCAGCTTCACCCCGCTCTGCTCTCAGAATATCAACCCATTATCAACATGTGCATGATAGAGCCTTGTGTGTGTGTGTGTGTGTGTGTTTTACCAAAATGCATACTGATATGCCTATGTTCAATAGGCCTATAATAAAACCTGATATTAATTATTATCACGTTTGCAGAAGAGGCCTTGGGGAAAAGCAACTCTGAGCGTGCACTTTTACAGCAAGTGAAAGCAAGAGCTTTTCCCCGGCTAATCGTCTGTCACGTTGTTCATGTTTTTATCGTGGTGGACCAGGGAACAGCAGACTCGGTGGCTGGGATAGAAATAGCATATCTATCGGTTTAGAATAGGAGCGCGAGAAAGACTGACCATTAATACTGGGGTGAACGTCAATGCACGCTGACCCAATGTCTCTCCAAGCCTGAAAAGATACAAATACAGCTTATGGAACAACGCGGACTGTGAAGAGATACACACACGCATACGCACACCCATGCTATGGGGATCCTTAATAAATACAAAATGTAAGAGGAGGGCACACAGACACACACACTGACCATTCACCAAGTTTGCAACCTAAATGCATTCAGCAAAATGTAGAATGGTTTCGAAAACTAATCAAATGTAACAATCAAATCTGACAAAATGGTGTATGTAGGCCTATGTTTGTATTCATTCTGAAATAATAAGCCACACATGCATATATGTGTCGCTATGCGTAAAGGTTTGGCTAAATCGTTCTTAGAATGAGATCTCCTTTCACCCTTGAAATTCACGAAATGACTAAAAAAGCTCATGCTTAAGAATAATTTCCTCGAGTACCCCGACATAACTCTAAATTTGGGAGTTCAAACAGCGTTCTACTCAGGTGAAAAATGTAAATCTCTTTGTCTGAGTCCATTTGAAAGAAGGTTACAACAAACCTTCACAATAGAATTAGCAAGGGGGTTAGACAGATTGACAGACGTCTGAATTCAAACATGTCTGAATTCAACCATGGGAATTATATGCCATCTATTGGCCTATATTTCTTTGAAATTATATTTGTGCTCTCAATAATCCCACGTTGTTTGACTGACAGCGATATAGGCATAACGTATTTAGGCCTACTAGCAGGATATAGAAGACGACTTGAGCGTTTCAGCAACTTCAGCTATACCACTTCGTCTGTTAAAAAACAATATTGAAATATGAACTTGTCATAGCGGCATTATTTAGCATGCTTAACAAACGGAGGTGGAGGTACAATAGTATGGTAATCAACCGGGGGGGTTGAGAGGGGGGTGTCATGGGGTGGAATATCCATTTTTATTGCGTCACCTGTCAGCGGCGTCCAATAAGCTTCGAGTCTGAGGGCATTAATTGATGAAGGTGTCTCCGGGCTCGTGCACTTCCCCTCTGTCATTTTATTTGTGGCTAACCCCGAATCCAGGAGAGCAGCTGCATTTTGGCTCTTATTCTCTCTCTCTCCTTCCATCCCTCCCACCCCCTCTCTCTCTCTCTCCCTCCCTCTCTCTGTGTAGCTCTCTCCCTACCCCTCTCTCTTTTTTATCCTCTGGTTGTGGCAGTGGTATACACCTTCCTGTCGTGCTGCCGGTCAGAGGGAGTGAGCCGGAGAGGAGGAGAGACAGGGGATAGCAGACAGCCAGCAGCCGGCCTGGCGTTAATCCCTCGCGTTCCTCCACCATGCCTGGTCCGGGGCAGCACCCGGGGACTGATGCTGTGAACCCATCCGATACCACTCCATTTAACTCAGCATCTCAAAGTTTGCCTGTTCATGACGCAGCGTGGAGGTAGGCTACTAGGACGCATCAGCAGCGGCCGGCGCGTCAGAATGCCTTGAGCTCAAAACAGGGAGTTTATTCCTTTATTTTCGTGGCTGCATGAGTACAACTGACCGAGTTAAATGCTGAGATTATTACAGTAGAGAGTGAAAAGCAACATGGGAGACCTGAAGTTTGGGTTTGAGAAAATGCAGGGAGTGAGACTGGGATACCTGCTGATAAAAGGAAAACAAATGTTCGCCCTCTCCCAGGTCTTCACCGACCTGCTGAAAAATATTCCCCGAACCACCGTGCACAAACGCATGGATCACCTGAACGTTAAAAAACACCACTGTGATTTGGAGGAGTTAAGAAAGCTCAAAGCAATCAATTCTATTGCTTTCCACGCGGCTAAATGTACTCTGATATCACGAGAGGACGTAGAGGCGCTTTATTTCTCCTGCAAAACGGAGCGCGTGTTAAAATCCAACAAAAGAAAAGCAAAGAAGGCCAGTTTACCGGAGGGTGTGGGCGAAGGCAAGCTCAACGCAGACACGCACCCTGCCGGGTTATGGAGGGAGAAAGTTTGGTTAAGTTTGCACAGCGTTCCACAGACTCTGTCCCTCAAAAACAAAGCCGGCAGGAGAGAACAACCAACCTTGCACCCCGACTCCAATCTACCTCAAATTTACAATAAATCCCTTGGTCGGGATTACTCCTCTGTCACCAAATCATCATGTAAACCCTTTAAAAACTATGAAACCGCTCAAATACCGAGCAATTGCGTCGCGTTTAGCCAGGGACACTCGTTTTTCCGGAGTGTGGTGAGCCGGCAACCAGTGTTGTTTCAGTCCGCCATTGCTGCTCAGTCCAGGCTCTCTGCAACCGGCGACCTACTTCACAAAAGGAAGAGGAGGCGCGAGGGGGGCGGCGGCAGGGATATGGGCAGCAGCGGCGCGAGGCAGTCATGGAGCAGGAGCAGACACACACACTCACACACTTATTCTCACACACACCACCCGGTGCTCCTCGTGCAGCCCAAGTGCTGCAGAAAGCCCAACACACACTACAACCACAACCGGACAACTCTGAGCCATTCTGACATTGGACACGAGTTTTACCTCGACCACCACGCTCACCATCATCGTCAGCCGCATCAACATGTGGCGGGGTTCCCGGAGAGTTACAGCAGTGACACGGAGTCCAGTTGCTACTCAGAGCGGCTCAACAACGACTCCGACTT
The DNA here is from genome assembly GCF_901001165.1 of Salmo trutta. Taxonomy (NCBI): domain Eukaryota; kingdom Metazoa; phylum Chordata; class Actinopteri; order Salmoniformes; family Salmonidae; genus Salmo; species Salmo trutta. The sequence goes on along the minus strand of NC_042958.1, from coordinate 15,602,957 downwards.
CGGCTCCAGTTTATCGACCAGCAGCAACTCTGGGACCTCTGATGAGGAGGATGAAGAGGAGAGCCCATTGGAGAGCTCTGAGGTCAGTTCTGATGAGGAGAGTTCATCTCAGTCTGACAGCAGCTCTGTGTCCAGCCAAGTGTCTGTCCAGTCTATCCGCTTCAGGAGGGCCCGGTTCCCCTCTCTCAACACCACCAAAAATATCACCACTAGAACTCTGCCTAATGCTCAGTCTCTCTCCACCACTAGAAATCAGTCGAACTCTAGGACTCTATCCAACAGTAGAACTATATCGCACACTAACGCACCTTTGCTCCTGCAGCCTACCTTCCACTACAGCCACCAGCAGCAACCATCTAAACCGGTGGGCCAGTTTGAAACCAGCCAGGTGGACTATGACATTCCGAAGAAACAACCGAAATATGACTTTACAGCCAGGGAGGCCAAGCAGGACACACACACACACAGGTTCAGCTCGCCTGTCACCCAGGGGAGTTATTTCACTAAGAGGAGAGACAGGAAGGTTCCTGAGTCCCAGGTCCAGACCCAACGAGAGATACAGCGAACCGAGCCTGTGTCCAGAAAAGTGTACGCACTGAGCCCCTCATCTAACCCCAACGGGATAAAAGCGGTTATTCCACACAGGACAACGGGACACGCAAACAAATGCCCCCCAGTCCTGAGCTCACACTCCGCGCCTGACAAAGACACAAAGTACCCCAAGCCTACAAACAACAAGCTTTCATTAGCGACAAATCTAAAAAGTGAGGTGAGAATCAGCCCCAACCTGAAACTGCCCTTTCTGCTCAAAACCATTAAGACCGAGCCGGAGGAGCTATCAGTGGCCGCGGGTCCCCTCCCAGAGCGCAGCAGGGCGATCAAGACTCCCCCCTTCAACCTGCAGAATGTGAAAATCAAAGTGGAGGAGAGCTATGATGAATACGAATACTACAGCCAGGCCTCTGGTTTCCAATGCAAAGGAGACGAGGCGGATATCAACAATGGCCAATACCACGGCGGCGACATCAAACAAGCTGCTGGCTGTTTCAACAACGAGACCAAAGCCATTGAAAGTTCTGCTGGGGCTCCCAAGTTCTCCTCCGGCTTGCAGGAATGCGGGAGCACTCAAGAAACCCCTTGTCCTGAGGAGGGGGAGTATAAAAACGGAGCTGGGGTCAGGAAAAACTACAGGAGTCTGGTGCTGGGGAAGAAGCCTGGAATTTCGAGGGTGCAACCGAAACAGAACGTGTCTAAAGTTGACAGGACTTTATCTTCTCGTCCCGTGGGCAAAGCTGAGATTTGTGAGGGAAATACTGAGGATCTAACAGGGGCGACTAAACGAAAACGCGCGTCCAGTAATGTAGCAGCCCCTCTGAAGCGGCCTTTCAGCTTCATGGCGAATTTCCCCGCTCCTCCGTCCCTGTTAGTGGGCAGCGACGGGGATTTAAGCCCTGCTTACTCTCTGAACTCTCTGGGGGGACCCCGACCTCCCCCTCGCTCTCACCCGGTGTGGCGATGGCAGCCTGGCGGTCTGCCTGTCCCTCCCCCACCCGCTCAGAGAATCAGGAAATGTTCACGCTTTTTTCTTTGACAAAAACAAGAGAAAGAAAAAACACCTGGATGGAAACCTACGTTGACTACAACTTGAGTCTTAAACTGAATGGGAGGCTCTAATGGCTTGCGTCCTTCCGTTGTTTTTATTTAAATTATATCCTTTATATGATGTAGTGGATTTAAAACGTTCCTCGTTGTGGAGTTATAGATCAGTTATATACACTGCTATTCTCCATATCGCGCGGACCATATTTGAGACTCTCTACCCATGCCACTAGACGATCCCTCCTCATGGATTTATTCTGACTAACTAACTCTAAGCAAGCTATCTACCATAAGCAATAGGCTACACGGTTTGGCAAAATGGGTTTACATGACTTTCTCTCGGATCTATTTTCTCATCGCCTTGACGCTCGAGCGGTTGGATTGTACCAGGGTTTCAGTGAAGTAAACATTTTGTTGTGCTGTAGGCCTGCTCCCTTTGTGGTGAGAGAAAGAGAGGGGGAGACTCCCTCTCATAAAAATCACAGCACTCCTATATGTTGGTCTTCTTTACTGTATTTTTCTAACTTCAGCTTTAACTTGGGTAAAATTGGGTTTAATCAACAGATTCATGGTTAGGCCTACTACTATTGTCTGTCACATTAGTCCTATTATGAGCCGTGGTTGTTTGTTTCCACTATAGGATTTGTTAAACCTTGTAGAAACCCTCATTTCAATTTTTATTTTATGCTTGCCAGAGTTTGGGTAAATTTTATCTAAATGGTATCTAATTCAGATAACTGTTTTTGAATTCGATTTCAAATGTCAATTAATTTATCCAAGAAAGTCCAAATTCATAATGTTCTTTGGACAGGCTATATTGAATTAGGAAGAATTGTGAGGGAAATTACCATTACTCTGGTCTGGCTGGTGCTTGCAGATTTTCAGAGTGTTTGTGATATGGTTTCCAGCGTTGTTTGTATTTATGAGAGTATTTCCTGGTAAACTTATGTTTGGCTGTAGTTAGACAGTCGCCAGCACCCATAAAGGCCCCAAAACACTGCAGGCCTTATGTACAGACAATCACACAGAGAGAGACGGCCCAGGCCCGACACAGATCAAGCCTTTCAGTGAAAAATCACACGTCCTGGACAGCCTTGCCTTTTTTTTTAGCATTTTGGTGGGACATATTCCTTTATATTACACGTTTATTTGTCAATTAAAACATTCGCAATGTCCTACACGAAAAAAAGCATGAGAAAAACAGTGAAAATTACACTCCTGTCCAAGACGCTGGCTTAATAGCAGTTTGGGGTTTGCATCACAAAAACCCAAACACACCAAAACGATGTCTTACAACACACCGAGCCTAATGTAATTTCATTTAGAAACAACACATGAAAGCACAAGTGGTAGGCCTACATGCTTTGCACTTTGACACACTGTAGGGTCCCATTTCCGCTTGACGATTGTAGGATAGCCTACATTATGAGAGAAGTTCAAATAAAATAAAAAGATAAGGTAGGCTACTAGCTTATGTCCATTTAAAGAATTTCATCTAAAATGTATAAATGTATAATTGGTTATTTGTGGCCATCCACATGAGGTTGAATTATTTTCTATTTGGGTCAACATGGTCTTAGAGCAGTTTATCAGTTGTTTGTTGTATCCTTACATCTGCAAGAATGAATCAAATGCCCAGCACAGCACGTTGCTGTGGAATAGTTAGCTATTAGCTCGGTGGGTAAATGCATAAGTACCTGTTCAATTCTGCTGTGAAGCCCACGGTGCTGAATTGACCTGGGAAAATCTCCAGTCATACAAAATTATTAAAATAGACTATACAGTCAGTCGAAAATGTAGGCCCAAACACAAAGCTGATTGTGTCCCTTTGTTATGAAAGCATTGCACTTGTTTTCCACAAAAGGCCATGTCCTTCTCCATGTCTCCACTTCAACTGATATAGTCTCTACGCTGTTTTCTCACATGAATCAAGTCAGAAAAATATTTTCTAATGTTGCCACATAAACATGTATAAATCTAGCCTTTACGCGTGATGAATGTATAGGCCTATATGTCAAACTTTTCCCATTGATCCTATATCCTTATGTTGCTAATTAATAAACTAAGAATAGACCAAAAAATACAAAATAAAATTCCGTCAAATTTAACTGAAGTTGCACCTAAAAATCGATGTTTTTCCACCAACGTAAAATGTTGATTTGGTGAAGTTGTGGCTAAGAGTTAGCTTTTCTCCCTGTGACAAGAGAGTCCGAGCCAGCCTGGCACATAACCACAAACAACATGCCTGATGATGTTAGGATTCTCACATCAACATCAGCAGCAAAGACAGAAACAAAAGCCCATTCGATTGGTGATTGTAGTTAAGAGAGAAAAAAGCGTCGTTTCACACAATGCTCAGAGTTTGTATAGATTGATCTGTGTGTGACATGCACCTCTACCACCCCAAGCCTGTAGGCTTCCCATACCATAGTGCGCACTTCCTTTGTAGCGAAGGTAGAGAAGCACTTAAAAATGGCACATTTGCCTCCAAACTAAACACAGCCATTTTAATCTCCATTTGAAAATGACGTAATCTCTCTCCAACCTAGAGGGAGTTATGGGGAGGGGAGGGATGGGATTCATATGTTGCACGAGGGAAGCTTCCACCGCGTAATCCTTGCGTCAAAGTGAACTGGGCCAGAGGAGGGATATACAGCCCAGCGTTTAAAGAGGACACACACACAGGACACACACACACACACACACACATACTTCCCGTTGTAGGTACTCGCCAATTCTCACGCCGATCACAGAGAACATCACCCGGGCAAGGAGATGGTGGTAGAGGCGTTTAGGGAAGACTAAAAGAGTTCTGACAGTGACGCAATCAATGTAAATAATTGCATGGTGTAGCAGCTCGAGGCACAGGGCTCTTTCTCGTTCTCCCTCTCGCTTTTCCTCTCAGCTCCAATCCTTATCTTAGCTTTTTGATACAATGCTTAATTGAGGTCAGGGTTTTGACATGAAATTTGAAGTCACTGGCTGTTTATATAAAAAACGGAATATTTATTTTTGTGAATTACTGGGTTTTGTATATCATTGTTGTTTAGGATAATGCACTCGAAATGAAAACCTTGAATGTTGGATTTCTGAAGCACTTTCCCTTTCTTCCGAGTTATGAATGACTCATTAAAGACATCTGAGTGTGAGTGACGCTGCATTCTCTTTGTTGTGAGTTGAACAATCACACACTTCATTCATATTGGTATTACACTGTATGCCTACATAGACTGAAACTTCATCAAGAGGATACCATATTGGCAGAGAATTGGTTATTTGGACAAATGTGTAACTCAGCGCGTATTTTGGATTAGGATATATTGGTGCAAGGGACGACTTTTACTATCCATTACTGAAATGTAACTAAGACCCACAGAGATATTACACTGCCATGTTTGATACACACTATAGGTCTACTTCTACGTAATTATGGACATATTGGCCTAGTGAACATATAGGCCAAGTCAGTACAAACGTCTAGTAGTACACGCACTTCTATACACAAACCTGTAGTACACATGTGGGCTTGTGAGTGCCATTAAGGCCGTACGAAGGGTTTCACCATTGATATCCACAGGAATATATGATCGACTCGTAGTGCATAGTACCCACTCACAACCGACAACATCTCATCCGTCATGTTTGTTTCTCTGCTGCGGTTTTGATGAATGGGATTTTATGGTATGGTAAACCAGGAGGTTGATGGGTGGACCCCGGGGTAGAGGGCTGTCTAACCTAGGCCTGTCTGCCTGGAGGCCCCGCGGTAGCCTACGGGTGGAGGTTAGCCAGTAGGCTGCAACAGACGACTATTGGAGATAAATTCCAGTGCGGATTGCGAACCAATAGACTGTAACTTCTATACAATAACAAGAGATAGGCAGAGAGGGATTAAAAGAGTTAAACCACTAATTGGATCAAGAAAAAACTCAAGCAATTTACAAAAGGCGTTGACTATTCTATCTTGCGCCATCGCTGCGTGGACAGTTATTGCATCCAAGGCACTCAATACAGTATTCTCCCTGTTGTCCTCGTTTAGAAAAACAAGTTAAAAGATTGACGCTGAAGGACACAGCCTGAATCAGGGTCAGCACAACGCACTGAGCTATCAGACAATTAAATACGAAAGACCGATCAAAGTTGTCACTACTCTATTATTAAATCTCTCAACTGTACAAAAAAATATAAATAGATATGTTGTTGCCTGTCATTCATTTCCTCTCAAAAGTTAATTGAAAAGACTATTCAAAATCACATAATTCAAAATACTTATATGAATTAATGAACAAATAAATAATATAATTAATTAGTCTAATGATTTATATTTGAAGTTTTATAGGGCCGATAGAAAACACACACACACACACACAAGTTACTAGCTTCAGTAAAATACGTTTGAATCTATATATAGGCTAGTTTTCATTAGTGCTTGTGGGAAACAATTGTGTCAATTACGCAAAAACTTTGACATAAAATAATTCCTGCTGCTATACTTTCCCAGTGCGTCTCAACGCAAGAGGCGTCACTGCAGTACCTAGTTCGAATCCAGGTTACATCGTTGAATTGTGAAATGAACATGCAAATCACGGGAACTGTTTCTGAGGCACATAGTCGCGGGTTCGAACAGCCATAGTGAGACATAACCCTCGAACCATCTGCATCTCTCCACATAGGTATAGGCTATATAATCTTTGTCTATGAATACTTCACCAATACTCTCGAGTGGATTCGACCCAGGTACTGAAATGCAGTATTTTTACTATAAGATCGAGATACTAAATGTGTGTCAATTATATCGTTATTTAACAGTTAAGAACACATTCTTATTTACAATGACGGCCTACCCCGGGCAAACCCGGACGATGCTGGGCCAATTGTCTGTCGCCCTATGGGACTCCCAATCACGGCAGGATGTGATACAGCCTGGATTCGACCCAGGTACTGTAGTGACCCCTCTTGCACTGAAATGCAGTGCCCGGGGTAGGCCGTCATTGTAAATAAGAATTTGTTCTTAACTGTTAAATAACGATAAAATTGACACACATTTAGTATCTCGATCTCATAGTAAAATCCTGCATTTATATGAATGGGAGATTTCGTGTTAGGCGAGCATATATAACTTTGGACGCATCCACACTGGCTGTAATCAATAGGCAAATGCTGCCGGTGATAACCCGTCCCATGCAGTCTGATAAAGCCTGTCCTACACACCATGAAGACCAGAAATCACATAGCCTATCCTTTGGCCAAGTTACGATATGCATTTTGTGCACTTAATTGTCCAAATGACCAATAGTCTTAATGGAATAGTAATAGGCCTAGGCTTACTTTCAACACTTCTATTAGGCCTATTTCATGATTTTCCATCGGTAAATGCAGCCAGACCAAAGTAAGACTATGTGATCGTACAGCACTAGGCCCTAGTTGACCATGTACACCAGAAATACACAACTGATTTGGTCATGCAGGGTGTTGCACCAACGTCTGAATCAAATGACCTAACTACTGAATAATGCTAATTCCATCGACGAATTTGATTAGCTCAATAATTGAAATAATTATATCATTAAAAGTAGAATTATTTTCAAATGAATAGATATTGAAATCACCAAATCATGTTGCTATAGCAAGAAAGAAATAGCACTGCTGCCTTAGTCACTATACAAATCCAACTCTGTCACGCATGATGATGCTGAAGCCTGTACTTCAACTTCTAAAAAGCCTCCACATTATTGGAGAGTGCACCCAATGCAGTTATCCTCTTCACATCCATAGCTCTATATAGGCGACCCGTTACCCTGCATTTCAACCCTGCTACCGTAACGGCTTGGAGAGTCTTCTGGAGGTGAGGGATATGGTTTCTGAATTACACTCTCGCTCATATTATAATGAGCTAGTCTTTTAAGAACGTACTATATAGAGTTGCATGTGTGTGCGTGCGTGCGTGTGTGTGACCTATATAACCTACTACATAAGCGAAAGCTCGAGGACCCTGGGATTTGTACCAGCCTGCCCCGTTGAAACAGACGAATGTATAGGCTAAACCGCTACACCACGAGCCATCATTTCACCGATAGAAACTCAACCTCTCTCAGAACAAACGTTTTCACTTCAGTCCGTATCATTCAAAGACCGTATAAGTGAAATACCCATAGCTTTTATTGTCTCACTGACAATGGTGGTTATTTACTTAACCGACGGGTGTCTGTTTTACAACGCTGACTTATGTAAACACGCTGGTTGGTCTCCATTGACAGAACAGCAGAGTTAGCAGCCATGATAACAGAGGTGTGATCATAACAGCACATCTCCTATTCGCTTACATATGAGACTGACTGCCTGAAGCCTGCATGCAACCCTGCAGTGGAGGCGAAGAGGGAAGACGAAACGTGGGCATCATTTTTTATTTTTAGGCAACTCGTGATTTAAATCTACGATTGATGTAATTCTCCAAAGTCTGTGTCTATACCTAAACTAATGTATAAATTCATGTTATCCCTTTTTGCAAAATTGGTGAAAGGTCAATCTTTTCAGCAATTTTCTGTTATTAAGTTAAAACTTTTTCTTCTGTTGATGTTGGTCGCGAGTAAATGAGAGCTGAAGAGGAAAGTAAATATCTAGCATTTTTTATGCAATTTCAACATAGAAAAGATAGTGGCGGGGAAATGTGTTTGCGGTTTATTGTGCAGGACACAATGTGTCCCAGATCGAAGCACGCTTCATTCAGATTTTTTAATACTTTTGCATTAATTTGATTTAAATCCCATTATTCACTTGAATTACTATAGTGTAATAAAAGTTTTTCTTTGGCCCTTTGTTGAAAAATCAACCCTTGACTCACATTTCACAGTTCTCCCGTGGAAGGAGTTATTGAGTATATATTTGCTTATACTGTCATTCTATTCTTAAAGTTCTCAGTGGCATGTTACAGCACGCAGAATTACTATAGTGTGATCCCATAGAGTTGCATCAGGCTGTTCATCTGAGGCCAGAGAGATGCTGTGGACTGCCCAGCAAGGTCACCCGTGAGACAAATCAGTATTCGACGTCCATCCATGTCTGAGGACATAAGGAAATGACGTGAAAAAAACGGCCACTAGAGGCAAAAGTGAGCGCTATTAGTTTGAAGTAGGTTTGCAATTTTGCTGTGTGAACGGGATGGCGGATTAGCGTAAACGTCCGCCTCTGGAGCCGCGGGTTGCTTGCTCGACTCAAACCATATGAAGTTGTTTTGGTTTCTGATATTTTGTTTTAAGCCTTGTTCGAATCAAATCATATACAGTTGTTTTTGTTTCTGAGATTTTGTTTTAAGCCTATCCTAAATTTGAAGTTCGAGAAACATATGAGACTGTGAGAACTGAAAGACTGCCTACCCTGTACACATTTCTGCTGTGGCGAGAGACCAACAAAGAATTTGAAAACAAATCCAATTTTAATAAACTCCCATATATATGAGGTGAAATACCGTAGTGTGCCATCACAGCGGCAGGATTTGACCTGTTGCAACAAGAAAAGGGCAACCAGTGAAGAACAAACACCATTGTAAATACAACCCATCTTTATGTTTATTTCTTTTCCCATAGCCTAGTCCACAATCCAGTAAACATGGCTGCCTGATCATCCTCCTCCTTCTGCGGTAAACCTTAACCTCTCCACCGCGGTGTAGCTACATTTATTTCGGCTAGAGAAAGCTTGATAAATATCCATTCATGGGTTTATGACAGGCCTATAGAATAACGTGTTCTTTTGTCAATCCCAGGTGAAGGCTGAAACGCCTAGGGCATACTGCAATCCCAGGTGAAGGCTGGAACGCCTAGGGCATACTGCAATCCCAGGTGAAGGCTGAAACGCCTAGGGCATACTGCAATCCCAGGTGAAGGCCGAAACGCCTAGGGCATACTGCAATCCCAGGTGAAGGCCGAAACGCCTAGGGCATACTGCAATCCCAGGTGAAGGCCGAAACGCCTAGGGCATACTGCAATCCCAGGTGAAGGCCGAAACGCCTAGGGCATACTGCAATCCCAGGTGAAGGCCGAAACGCCTAGGGCATACTGCAATCCCAGGTGAAGGCCGAAACGCCTAGGGCATACTGCAATCCCAGGTGAAGGCCGAAACGCCTAGGGCATACTGCAATCCCAGGTGAAGACCGAAACGCCTAGGGCATACTGCAATCCCAGGTGAAGGCTGAAACGCCTAGGGCATACTGCAATCGCTGGTGAAGGCCGAAACGCCTAGGGCATACTGCAATCCCAGGTGAAGGCTGAAACGCCTAGGGCATACTGCAATCGCTGGTGAAGGCCGAAACGCCTAGGGCATACTGCAATCGCTGGTGAAGGCCGAAACGCCTAGGGCATACTGCAATCCCAGGTGAAGGCTGAAACGCCTAGGGCATACTGCAATCCCAGGTGAAGGCTGAAACGCCTAGGGCATACTACAATCGCTGGTGAAGGCCGAAACGCCTAGGGCATACTGCAATCCCAGGTGAAGGCTGAAACGCCTAGGGCATACTGCAATCCCAGGTGAAGGCCGAAACGCCTAGTTCAAACTGCAAGTGTTACTGACTAGTTTCCTTATTTTGCCTGTGATGCACTGTTACTATAATGACAACATATTCAATGAACATAGGCCTATTGTATCTAATTTTAAATTCACTAGGCCTAATTTTAAAGGATAAACGAGCGGAGGTAATATGAGTTTTCTTTAGTCATATTTAAAAATATATAGCCTGTTCACAGTTATGTTGAAAATAACCATAGCTCTTAATGTGATTTCAATTAAGGTTTTATAATGAGCTATTTCAGTCCAATACAAACAGGCCTCGAACAAAATTGGAGAGAATAATGTCATGAGAAGTAGTCCAAATTATGTAACATGGTTCAAATTATATAACAACGCATGGATGCATGCGTCAAAAGACACAAAAGACCTCCAGCGTGAAGCTGAACGCTTGCTCGCATATTGCAGCCAATGAGTTCATGAAGCCAACTTATCTAGGGCATATTTCAAAGGCGCCTGTATTCGTCTGGTTAAAATGACGTGATCCAAAGACATTTGTGAAATCATGTTGTTTTCAGAAGCACCCCAAGCCTTCAGCAATATCCTCGACAGGTTGCAGGGAGAGGCTTTTCCGACCGCGAGGGAGCGGGGCTGCATATGGGGCTCGTGGGTCGAGGGGGAAACCGCCTGGCAGAGGGCTTGAGTTTGGTCATGGAGCCCAGAGCGATTTTAAAGCTTCTTATGCGGAGAGGACAAGGAACATGTCAGGAAAATAGTCTAGACTGAGCTGCAGATTTGCCTATATTCAATCTTTAAATAGACGTATACTTTTAGGCCTATATTTGAAGTGTAGACTGTTTGATAGAACGGGCCTTGTAAAATAATTAGGCATATATATGAAGGACAAAATAATGAAGAACAGACCCCCAAGGAAAATAAATGAAAATATAATTTCAAGTCAAGAAGCCACTGCTTTATTACAAGTGCATGTTTGTGTAGGTCAGGACATGGACATTTGAAAATGCAAATGTGTTAAGCCTAAACTCCATGCAAAACGTCAGCCTCATGATTCAGCACAAAATCCGCATAAAACTGCTGTAGGCCTATTCTGCACTAATCTTTAAAGCTTCGGCTATACATATATCCAGGTGCTGAGAGATCCCATAAGGGCCTATAGCCTAGGTTGTATTTAGATAGTTAAGCATAAATAAAAACGAGTTAACATTTATGAGGATATGCTTAGACTGCCCAATGCAGCCCTTATAATCTCAATATCAAATCATTTCTGGGTAAGAATTAAGTACTTTACTGTGATTGTTTTCAATCAACATGGTCAAAAATAAACAAAAATAGCTCCTTAGCAAGAGCAGTTTCTCAAGTAAGAATTTGTCTGGGACTGTCTCGGAGGGGCCTGAGTGGCGAGAGGAAAACTAAAAAACTAGATGTTATTGGCAGAGAGGTTTAGAACTCTATTTCCTATTGGTCTATTAACCAATTTAAAGGCCAAAACTCAATCCCACCAAAACAGGTTGAAATGTCAGGTGTCTTTTCAAATAGCTATTACACGAAAAGGAAATTATCCTAATTCCCAATTCCACAGTATTATTCCAACCTCGTAGGGTGGAAAAATATATAAAACAGAGGATAAATCACGTTTTTGACTGCACCGGGCCTTTAAGTATAATTAGGTTTAATTAGCCTAAGTATATACCTGCATTCATATTCGATTTATACTTTTTTATCATTAAGTTTCAGGTCTTTGTATTTATACAGCTACATGTAGCCTATTTATATTGGTAATGAATACAATAACAGGATCACCCATAGGCTAATAATTTACAAACATTTTACTAATATAAACTATAAACCTAATCAGTTCAGACCTTCAGCAAAAGTGTTGCTCATGAAAGTTACAGCCGTGGAAAAAAGGGCTGCCTCGCGTCCTCTCCGAACAATCCCATTTCTGAATACATCTGAAGCGGATTGGCCCCGAGTGACCTCCTTCGGGGTTAGAAGACTGGTTTCACAACAACCCCAAACAGGCATAAACTATAGGCTACCATACCAATCTATAGGCTTAGTAGTCCCTGTTTTTATTCTAATTACTTATAATTATTATTCATATTATTGAAGCATTGTTGAAGGTATAGACTATTATTCTCGTACGGTCCACATTTGACCTATCTGAATTTATAGTTTAAATTCCTCTAGTCCATTTCTAATCCTTTTACACGAATGAGAGGACTCGCTTATTTTAAACTATAGCTTCAGAACAGCTGTTCAACAACTGACTTAAATGTCCAACTATAGCAGCTGAAATTATTATAGTAATTTCTCTTAAGTATTTCTTCTCTCTTGAAGCGCCACGGTCGATGAGTCTATAATGTTTATCTTGATTATAGCTGAAATCTATATAACAGGGCTGCGATCAACCATTTTATTTATTCAGGCTAAATCATTGTATTTACGAAAAATAGTCCACAACAATTGTCAATGTTTATCATTGACATCGTAACATATAGGCTATAGAATTTACAGGAAAAAATGAGGCTATTGCACAGAGAGATAGTCCTACATCAAATCACACTAAACTGCCCTGTGATGTTTGGAATCACTTATGCCAGATGACTTAATAGGGAATAGGCCTATAGCCTCTTACACAGGAATATCTATTGAGGCTTAATATAAGCTAAGTTAAATATGTTCAGAATTGTTGTTCATAATTGCCTTTGAAATATAAATGAGGTATAGACCTAGGCTAGGCTAGGCTACAATACATTAATATTATTCTATACATTGTTATGTAGGCCAACAACAGCTACAGACAATATTCCCAACAGAATCCACTGAACTAGTGTAGCCTAATGCACCGGTTTACTTTGACTACCTTCCATTGGACAAAAGGATAAAACGTACAAATTTTAATTGACAAATAGCCTAATACAAAAAAGTATGTCGCTCCATTCTGCATTCTAAAATGACAGTTCAAACACGAGCATTCTCGTCATTGATAAACGCCATTGTTTGTCCGGTAGGCTGTGGACGTGGCCGCGCCCGCATGCCCGCCTGCGGGGATTTATTAGGAACAATCTCGTCCAGCGGTGACCTTTGGCCCCTCATACCACGGAATCAGGCTCTGCGGTATGCGCTGGGTGAATGCCACGAACACACCAACGAATAGGCCTATATAGCTACAGACAGTCTATTGATCTATAGCAAAACAAATGATTAGCTCATATTTATTCATTCATTCATAGCAACAAATAGGCTTGCCTAGGCCTAACATTTGGAAACATTTCCAAAGCAACGTCCAATTCATGGACACAACCTTGCCACAGTCCCTTCATTTTGAGATGAATTATATTTTATTAGGCCTACTTTCTATCTTAATTTTTTCTTAATTAATAATTGAGTTGCTGAAAAGTAATTGAAGTCAATTCATCACCTTTGGAATGAGCATGTAGTAAGGTCTGAAAAGGAGTGTCACGGAAAAGGGTAGGCTATTGAACACGAAATAAAAGGAGAAACATAAAAATGTCATTTCTCTGCCTAGCAGATTTGTGAGAAAAGAGAGATGCTATAACTCATAGAAGCCAAACACTTACTAGTGCAGCAGGCTGATACTGTATGCCAAATACATGTTTCATTGGAAAAGCTCCCTTTTTTCACTTTAAAAGTGATATTTTTTAATAAACACAATAGGACCATTGTCTATTTGGGTCTGGAAGAAAGGGGAAAAGCAAGGGATTCAGTCCGCATTGTATTTAACCCTTAAGGGGACGGGATGCCTATACCTGTTGTGAAGCAACGGCCATTCAACCCACCTCGTTTACGCTCCACGAAATCAAACAGGAGTTATATGAATGAATTAAATCCTCATAATACCACGTGACTTGATCCTCCCGGCGTTCCGGTTTTGATAAGATCTGCACGTCACGGTGGATGGTTTGGTTTGGTTTGATTGGGACTTGTTTGGAGGGTAATCCGACCCGGACCCAAACGCCGTGGGACACGGAGCGTCAACGGACCTAGTCGAACAGTTTATAGGCCCAAAACTTCAAATATGTGGAACTTCAAAATATGTAGGAAGCTTTCGCTGGAATCCAATATGGCTAACGAAATATCCATGGATCATAATGCATACAGGTTACGCCTGCTGAAAATAAGTCAAGCCGTTTTGTGAAGGTACTCATAGTGTATAATACTCACCCATACGTCAAACTATACAGGCTATTCTTTGATGTGTTCCCGAAACAGGCTGATGGTGAGAGGTGTCTGAAGCCAATCAAGCAATTATCATGCTGGAAAAAATATAGCCTATGATATCAATTCAGGGACTAGCTAGTGAAGAACGTGATCCTTTTGGAGGTTGTGTTGACATATGTTATTATCGAAAAGTGTTCAAAGTTAAGTCAAAATGTAGGCCTAATTATTTCCCTGTTCAATTAAAGCAATTGAATATTGATCAGTAAAACATCAAATCGATTAGGAATCAGGGATGTGATGTAAAATCTGGAAAAAAAAGGCTGGTCCATTGAGATGATTTTTGAAATAAGACAATCTGATTCATTATTTAAGATAATGCACTTTGGTTGAAACCTTGAAATGTTGCAGTGCCTTCACCTCAACTACCCCATTGGTCCTTTACTGGCTTGGTCATTTAAACTACCCCATTGGTCCTTTACTGGCTTGGTCATTTAAACTACCCCATTGGTCCTTTACTGGCTTGGTCATTTAAACTACCCCATTGGTCCTTTACTGGCTTGGTCATTTAAACTACCCCATTGGTCCTTTACTGGCTTGGTCATTTAAATGAATATGCCTACTACATTTTCTCAAGTTATATAATAGCATAAACAAGACAAAAGTTTGATGCCAACATTTTTACGCTTTAGCAGACTAGTTTAGATTACTTGTGGTTTCGTGTAGCCTATGCATATCCATACAGTAGCTGTAACTCTTTTAATAAACAATGTGTAGGGCTTACAGTTTCCATTTATTACAATTCAATTTTGTTATACGTGCATAGCTTTGATCTGCAGGCTAACAAGGCTGGTTACCAAAGTGATACAGGCTCCGTCCAATGTGACTCAGTCGGTAGAGCACAGCGCTTACAACGCCAGGGTTGTTGGTTCGATTCCCACGGGAAAAAAGTACAAAAATATGCACTAAGTCTCTCTGGATAAAGGCGTCTGCTAAATGACAACATCTTTAATGTAATGCATAAACGGCAACTTGAAGGTGTTGGCATGTATTTTTTAGTTAAAACTTAACCCTAACTTTCAAACCTCATTTGACATGAAAATACCAACCTCCACCAATTTCTTTTTTTTAAGTCTGTGAATAACTGGCTGCTCTTCTCCCCCCCCCCCCCCCCCCCCATTAGCAGTCCTGTCTTCTGTAAGAAAAACAAACAAAAAAGTCTTTCTGCGTGGGAAATTGGAGGAAAATTATGCTACTAAATCTAAATCGTATACTGAGAGTGAGTCTATATTAGCGTTTTAGTTCTAAATCATCATATTATGGTAGTGTTTTGGCATTGGTAAATCATTTCATTCATCCTAATTGAATAAGCAGGCAGATCAGGTGTATAAATAAATCTGTGAAACAAAGGATGGCATGCTGAGGAACAATAAGAATAGGGAGAAACCTGGCTTCAGAATTATTACCCATATCAAAACCAGATACATCACGACTAAGGTAAGGATTCATTTGCACGTCATTATATTGTTTATTTGAGCAGATTATTTGAGACGTGTTTACTTGGGAGTTGAGAGAGGATCCGTGTTTCATATTACCGGTAGTCATATTGTTCCCATGCTATATGGGGTGTTACATTCTGCAATTGTGTTCTAGAAAATACTCTGTAATGTGGTCAGTCCTTTATATGAAACATTAGAAACGAATTGTTTAGGAAAATGATGGATGACTGAAATAACTATTGAAAATAAAACTGCATTGATAGTTGCTTAGTGGACACGGTCAATTAATTCAGTTAATACTGATAAAAGTTCATACAATTCTACTCAAACGTACACATTCTGAAATATGTTAATATATTTTC
Organism: Salmo trutta; assembly: GCF_901001165.1. Classification (NCBI taxonomy): domain Eukaryota; kingdom Metazoa; phylum Chordata; class Actinopteri; order Salmoniformes; family Salmonidae; genus Salmo; species Salmo trutta. Next base: position 15,586,801 of record NC_042958.1, on the reverse strand, counting down.
CATTCATTTAAAATATTAAAAAAACGTCGTTATCATGCCCAGTTTTGTCACCTAGGAAAGGGTGACAGATGAATACACAATGCATTGTTGCATAACTTTAACCTGACAATTTGTCTGCAGATCTCACGCATTTAAAAAAGGCCTGCATCCTTGTTTTCAAAATACATTAGAACACTTGAATGGGATATCAGCTGTTACACGTTCTCTGTGCAACGTAAACAACGCTTACATAAGGCAGTAATACAATATTTCTCTACCGCGTGAGAGAGAACGGTTCTGCTGTGCTCCGAGCAGTGGTGTCATAGAAGTCTACACGGAGAAGATGCATCTCTCTGCGTGGGTGCTGCACTCTGCCCCCCTAGATAGGGTTTGTTTTGTGAGCCTTGGTGGGATGATAATTAACAGATTATGTAATATTGTATAATTCAACAACAACAAAAAAAACAGCAAGGACAACGAATTGCCTAACAGCTAAATTATTTGGACTTGATTTTGTCTGCGGTTAGACTATTCGTTGGTTTTCTCCTATGGCGTATACGGGGTGTTAATTCTATTAAAAATGTAATTTTTAACAGTGAGGATAAAATTAGGCTTCCACTCGGAAATTAAACACACAGATATTCCCCAGTCCTTAGTAGGCGATGACACAATCTACGAGCGCCCCCTCCCGGCCACAGAAGGGTGTAGCACGCCCTCTTAAAGGGGATGTCAGGATACCAGAAATGAAATTTAAGGTGGAACGGGGGAGATACAGGAGCATTTCGCAAGGAATCCATAGAGCCGTGAGAGAGTTGGTGTCATGCCACGGTAGTATTATGTTTCTTGCTATTTAGTGTTTTATACCGACACATTGACATTTGTAACATTGCCGTGTTTGAGTAGGCAGTGTGCATTAGCTGCTGATGGATTTGAAACTATTCAAGCTTCAATCTTGGGTCTATAAATAATGAACTGCTCATAAGTGCATGGCAGTATATTAGATGTTGTTGCATGAAGCTAAATGATGCGCAGAAGTGATCCCCTATGCCAGGGTTCCCCAACTGGCAGCCTGCGTGCCGAATTTGGCCCGCTGGTTGTTTAATTTGGCCCACCAAGTTTACTGAGAAAAAAAAAATACATATTTTTTTCATTCCATTTTTTTATTATTGGACATAGACTAAAAACACCAGGAAATCAGCTCCAAGTGATTTGAATGTAAGAAATCTGTTCCCAAGTATTCCCACGCATAATAGAGAGGCACGTGATTGTATACAAATGTAAGCAAGGTTTGAAATGATGTTTTAGTAAAATAACAATTGAAAAAATGTTTTCGCCAACCACATTTGTTTGGGCTTCTTTCGGTCAGTTTGCAGTTTACAAATGATTTGTAATTATGTTACGGCCCGACCATCCGCTCAGCAAAAAAATCGGCCTCCGGCTGAATCTAGTTGATGATCCCTGCCCTATGCTACCCCGCCCGTCACTATCAATAACAGAAACGACACCAAGGCCAGCCAGAGGCAATTGAGAAATATAAGGCTCTGTGCATAAACGTAATCTCAGTCACTATTTCCTTTGTTCATGTGATTTTCCTCTAGTCTATTTAGCTAGCTAGCCTATACTCTCCACCAAAACGGTCATACAGATTATTATGGAAGCTATTGGTAATGTATGCTAAGGGCGGCAGGTAGCCTAGTGGTTAGAGCGTTGGGACAGTAACAGAAAGGTTGCTGGATGGAATACAGCTGACAAAGCAAAAATCTGTCGTTCTGAACAAGGCAGTTAACCCGCTGTTCCCAGATAGGCCGTCATTGTGAATAAGAATTTGTTCTTAAAGTTAAATAAAAAGACAAATAGGCCTATTCAAAATAAATTCACATCAGAATTCGAAAGAACTGTGTAGGCATAAAAGCAGGAGAAGAATACCGACTCGAATAGGATAATCGAAATAACATTACGAATGTTTTTGTTGTAAAAAGTAGCCTACAGTCTTTCTAAAGGGGGTCACAATTACCAAAAAAAGTTCTAGGTCTATCAAGAAGGCAAAAGGGTTCTTCGGCTATCCTCACCCTGTGAATAAGCTTTTTTTTTCATTTTACTATTATTCTGTTTTTAACAGAAGGTTCTACGTGGAATCAAAAAGGGTTCTCCTATGGGGACAGCCGAATAACCAATTTGGAAACCGTTTTCTTATAGTGTATGATAGCCAGTATATATATATATATATATATATATATAGACACACAGCCAACCATTAGAGGTGTGTGTATTTCACATCCGACTTTCAACTCCGGTTCCCTCCGCTGCTCTGGGGTTGACTCAACCACTGGGACACTTTACCTGCATATGGACGCTGGATTAAACGTGTGTGATGCAGGATTTGGGCTCAACACAAGTCACAATCAATTCAATTAGCTAAATTAAATGAATTTACTCAGATCCAGCCTACCTAGATCAATGACTAACTGGAGATTAGTTTTCTTGTCTTTTGGGGGCAAGAGATTTACAGTAGCAAATGGCAAAAACTCTATGAGCCTTGGCTAATTCTTAAAAATAAACCAAGAAAACTTTTGACAAAATAAACAAATTATACTTAATTCCTAAATAAATAAATAAAAATCAAAACTAACTATTTTGTGAACATTAGCACGTGTATTTCGTTTCTGCATGTCCCTGTATTTGATCCTGATATTTATGCCACATGGTGGAATTTAACACCCATTTCAGACAGAATGTTTAACTTACGCGAAAAAAGCCCACCTTTCATAAACGAAGACGTAGAGAAATATACGTAATAATTAAAAATAATATACCTTTTTAAACACCACCCTAAAGTCTAAAGGATGCAATATTTTTCGTCAAATACAACAGGGCAAACCGTATGCAGGGACTAGCTTGTGTAATAGAATGTGCCTGTGACACAGTTGGAAGAGTTTGTATATCATTTGTGATTCAATTTTGAATCTCCTTTAAGTAGCATATAGTTGTAGTGGTGTCCTGTGTGTGTGGCCGCTTTAACACTTCCTCTTCCGAAAAAAAACGCTTCTCAATGGCACTACCTTGAAAAATACAGGACACATGAATTAACAAAGCCCAAAAGACAGTCAGATGGTGAAAATAATGGAAAAGCACAGTATTCTAAGCAGACTTTAGTTTAGCAGACAAAGTGCTTTATTGTATTTGAGCAAATGCTTATGGAATGGAGTTTATTATTATCGTTGTGTTGAACAATAAACATCATAGAACATGAGTTAGCCTCCCTCACAGCACACAACAGTTTACTCCCACTGACCACCAGTAGACAGCAATACACACACACACACACACACACAACACTTTAGCAACAGTTAGCAAGGACTCTGGGTCATCATTACAGACCGGACACAATCTGCAGGGAAGATCTCTCACCAAAACCTATATAGTCATCTAGTCTGTCTGCCTATTAAGTCCAACAAACTTATTTATTTTGTAACAGTATTTTGTTTTATTGGAGTTGATTCCATGAGTATTATCAACTTCAAATCCTTTCTGAGGAGAAATTGAGAAAATTCTGCCCCTGCAGATTCTGTCAAGCCCAAGTCATCATGTCTTATTTCCCAAAACAGTTAAAACTCCACATATAAACCTCACACTAGTCTGTCCCAACAGCTGTGAACATTAAACACCCATCTGTAACACACGCACACTCCCATTAAAAAATGTACAGATTCAGTCAAACCGGTACATTTACACCTTACAATATGTTAAAGCTAATATGTGGGGTCGTTTTGACTGTAGATGAACGCACATAGATAGGAAAAGTTGCTTTTGGCAAAATGGTAGGTTTAGTAGGGGGATATTGAAGCCTTTACACAGAGGGTGAGGGTTGAAGGACCAGCCAACGATGGACAAAACCAGCCACCTATATATCCTACTGGACTGGGGCTCAGTGGGTAAGGATATGTGTCATTGTCCAAGTCTGTGACATGGCAGCATGTTCTCTATGGATCCAGCCTTCATCCTCCTAGAGCAAAAACAACGCTCTGTTTTTCTCTCAGTGTGCTCACCTTGACTACAGGAAGCCATCAAGGCCAAACAGAGCTGTATCCTCTTTTTGAGTCCTGTTCGTGAGGAAAGTGAGAGCTAGCCAGTGGGTGGGACGTTTCCCCTTAACCTAAAAGGTTAGGGCTTAGTGAGCAGTGACGATGCAGTGACGTTAACATAAGATGGTGGACAGGGGGGAGCAACTCCTAAGAGTTTAGACCGCGTCTGAAATAGCACCCGATTCCCTAAATAGTGCACGATCTATGACCAGAACCCATCTGACCCTAATCCTTAACACTAAGTGGGCTCTTGTCAAAATAATTGCACTGTTATGGGGGATATGGTGCCATTTCAGACACACTCAAACTTGAGAGGAAGCCGTCAGAGGACAAGCACGACAAACACCATCACGACAGTCACAGACACACACCACTGCCACGACACAAACAAACAGGTCTCTACTGAGACAGAAGCAGCGAGGAACGAAGGGTTAATATCAGCACAGATGCCATCTCCACACCAGGGAGGAGGTAGACGTTGTCCCTAGACACTGATCTATGTTCAGATTTGCAGATGGTAAGGTTAGGATTTGGGGAAGGTAAACTAGATCAGTGCCTAATGACTAAGTTCTACCCATAAAATTACCACAACAGAGACTGACATTTTAGTTTTGTTTGAAAACTGAAAGTCAATAAAATTGTCAATTTGACTCCATAACAATAATAGATTGAAAACACCTACTACACAGGGAGGGAGAAAAGGTGGAAAATAAAGCTGGGGATACATCTCAAAGTAACCACCCTATTATTAAAATAAACTTTAAACTTTGTAAAAAAAAAAAGAATACAAAAAAAAGTAAAAATGTAAATAACTTGGAGTATAAAGGCACACCTCTTACACAGTGTATATGATACAAACACAGTTTAAAGCATGGTAAGGAGAGACTCAGATGGGGTTAAGTCTAGGAGAGCTACAATGGATATAAACAGCCATAGACAGGAGGAAGAAACCGTATTCCTGCAACATGCATTTGTTTTGTTTTTACAGTACGTACAAGCATTGTACAAATTCAAGCAGTATCATTCTTCATATAACACAACACTGTCATTCACTCAATGGGTGGTGCTTTAAAATACAATTATATTTAATGACTTAAATGCAATGTAAAAATATATGTGAATATAATCTATGCATCTAAAACAATATGGAAGCTTTTTGCTTGGGATAGAATAGTAGAGGACGATGTTACTGGTTTTAGTTGGTTACCCATCACAGATAAAACACCACAAACTATTTTCACTTGGTACAAGTCAGAGCCATACATATATATGGCTCTCTTGGACAATGACACATAAACCGTATACACTGAGTGTACAAAACATTAGGAACACCTGCTCTTTCCATAACATACTGACCAGGTGAATCCAGGTGAACACTATGATCCCTTACTGATGTCACCTGTTAAATCCACTTAAAATCAGGGTATGAAGGGGAGGAGACAAGTTAATGAAGGATTTTTAGCCTTGATACATGGATTGTGTATGTGTACCATTCAGAGGGTGAATGGGCAAGACAAAAGATTGAAGTGCCTTTTGAACGGGGTATGGTAGTAGGTGCCAAGCGCACCGGTTTGAGTATGTCAAGAACTGCAACGCTGCTGGGTTTTAAATGCGCAACAGTTTCCCATGTGTATCAAGAATGGTCCCCCACTAAAAGGACTTCCGGCCAACTTGATAACTGTGGGAAGCCTGAGTCAACATCGGCCAGCATCCCTGTAGAACGCTTTCGACACCTTGTAGAGTCCATGCCCCGATGAATTGAGTCTGTTCTGATGGAAAAGGGGGTGAAACTCAATATTAGGTAGGCATTCCTAATGTTTTGTACACTCTGTGTATATGGTTCTGGTACAGGTATAATGACATTGTGTTTCCCTTGTTAAGACCACAGCAACCAGTCAGGATCGTATGCATAACATTTGGTTCCTTTTTGTGCAAAATATACAAATTTACCAAGTCAATTCAAACCTGCCAAATTCCGAGATAAACAACCTTTCAAAAACACCAACAAGTCTGAATAACAGGCAGACAATGTTAAAAGGAGAGGTTGACAGGTTGGCATGACATCACCACTTAAACAAAAGCATATTTTTCTACAACCCAGCACCTCTTCCCCACCCTCCCCTTCTTCCTCTCTCATGAAACCCTGAGACACACGTCCGATTCAGGCCTGAAACATATGCAGAGATCTTTGTATGTCTCAGGCTCCTCCAACTCCGGTCCTGGAGAGCTACTGGGTGTGCAGGCTTTTGTTCCAGCCCAGCTTTAACACACCTGAAGCAACACAAACATAGGCGCAGACATATGCATACGTACTATACATACATGGATTTTGTTTGGTAGATATGTGGTAGTGGAGTAGGGGCCTGAGGGCACACAGTGTGTTGTTAAATCTCTTATGAATGTATTGTAATGTTTTTAAAATTGTATAACTGCCTTAATTGTGCCAGACCCCAGGAAGAGTAGCTGATGTCTTGGCAGCAGCTAATGGGGATCCATAATAACTACACATACAGATTCAAATAACCAACTAATCAAGGTCTTCAGTCTGGACCACAATTAGCTGAATCTGGTGTGCTAGTGCTGGGCTGGAGTAAAAGCCTGCATACCCAGTACCTCTTCAGGGCCGGGGTTGGAGACCCGAGACAGACAGATGTGGGTAAGACTCTGGTTCAGGCTGGTACGATGCCAGAGGTAAACACTGGGCTGTTTGTCCTGAACACACCCCTCCTCTCTCTCTGCTGCTCACTACATTCAGGCCCTGTCCCAAACCCACCTGTAGTCCCTCCTACTCCCTAGTGCCTTCCAGCCTAGACACTTTCCCTCGTCCCTACTACACCCCCATCAGAAATCTTGGGGCACAGTTCGATAGCTTCAAACAGTGCTTTTGTTGCAGCACATGTGACGGAACAAAAAAATCCTATGTTTAACAACATAAAAGTGCAATGATTTGTTTAAGGTGCTGATGGCAATGCAGGATCAAAAGGTCCATGAAAGATCACAACACCGCCCTGCCCTGTCCCACAGGAAGTCACACACCAACTTCCTAATATCCAGAATGACACAAACCAGATCAGTCAGTGATGTCATAAATCACACCCAGCTCTACTGACCAGCTCCCTGTCTTACTAAACCCAGCTCTACTGACCAGCTGCCTGTCTTACTAAACCCAGCTCTACTGACCAGCTGCCTGTCTTACTAAACCCAGCTCTACTGACCAGCTCCCTGTCTTACTAAACCCAGCTCTACTGACCAGCTCCCTGTCTTACTAAACCCAGCTCTACTGACCAGCTCCCTGTCTTACTAAACCCAGCTCTACTGACCAGCTCCCTGTCTTACTAAACCCAGCTCTACTGACCAGCTGCCTGTCTTACTAAACCCAGCTCTACTGACCAGCTCCCTGTCTTACTAAACCCAGCTCTACTGACCAGCTCCCTGTCTTACTAAACCCAGCTCTACTGACCAGCTCCCTGTCTTACTAAACCCAGCTCTACTGACCAGCTCCCTGTCTTACTAAACCCAGCTCTACTGACCAGCTCCCTGTCTTACTAAACCCAGCTCTACTGACCAGCTCCCTGTCTTACTAAACCCAGCTCTACTGACCAGCTCCCTGTCTTACTAAACCCAGCTCTACTGACCAGCTCCCTGTCTTACTAAACCCAGCTCTACTGACCAGCTCCCTGTCTTACTAAACCCAGCTCTACTGACCAGCTCCCTGTCTTACTAAACCCAGCTCTACTGACCAGCTCCCTGTCTTACTAAACCCAGCTCTACTGACCAGCTCCCTGTCTTACTAAACCCAGCTCTACTGACCAGCTCCCTGTCTTACTAAACCCAGCTCTACTGACCAGCTCCCTGTCTTACTAAACCCAGCTCTACTGACCAGCTCCCTGTCTTACTAAACCCAGCTCTACTGACCAGCTCCCTGTCTTACTAAACCCAGCTCTACTGACCAGCTCCCTGTCTACTAAACCCAGCTCTACTGACCAGCTCCCTGTCTTACTAAACCCAGCTCTACTGACCAGCTCCCTGTCTTACTAAACCCAGCTCTACTGACCAGCTCCCTGTCTTACTAAACCCAGCTCTACTGACCAGCTCCCTGTCTTACTAAACCCAGCTCTACTGACCAGCTCCCTGTCTTACTAAACCCAGCTCTACTGACCAGCTCCCTGTCTTACTAAACCCAGCTCTACTGACCAGCTCCCTGTCTTACTAAACCCAGCTCTACTGACCAGCTCCCTGTCTTACTAAACCCAGCGCTACTGACCAGCTCCCTGTCTTACTAAACCCAGCTCTACTGACCAGCTCCCTGTCTTACTAAACCCAGCTCTACTGACCAGCTCCCTGTCTTACTAAACCCAGCTCTACTGACCAGCTCCCTGTCTTACTAAACCCAGCTCTACTGACCAGCTCCCTGTCTTACTAAACCCAGCTCTACTGACCAGCTCCCTGTCTTACTAAACCCAGCTCTACTGACCAGCTCCCTGTCTTACTAAAACCCAGCGCTACTGACCAGCTCCCTGTCTTACTAAACCCAGCTCTACTGACCAGCTCCCTGTCTTACTAAACCCAGCTCTACTGACCAGCTCCCTGTCTTACTAAACCCAGCGCTACTGACCAGCTCCCTGTCTTACTAAACCCAGCTCTACTGACCAGCTCCCTGTCTTACTAACCCAGCTCTACTGACCAGCTCCCTGTCTTACTAAACCCAGCTCTACTGACCAGCTCCCTGTCTTACTAAACCCAGCGCTACTGACCAGCTCCCTGTCTTACTAAACACAACTCATCTTAACTTATCTTGTATATCGAGGGAGGGGTAGAGGAGAGCAGTGTGTGTGACAGGAGGATAGCAGTGTAAGTTGAGAATGGAGGAGTAACATCCACTGCCAGGAGGAGGGTCTAAAGGGAAAGTGATGGATGATGGGACAAATAAGAAAGTAGCTTTGGCTGGGGCAGGGCTGTACTAAATGGCGATTGGATGGTCTGGCTGAAGGCCAATTGGAAGACTGCTTCATACCTCCTGAAGATGAGCGATTGGATAAGCCTCAAGGTGCACTTCCTGTTTACTTCATCCTATACCATTTACTCCGAGTGACCGCACTATTGTTATCCAATCACAGCCCTGTTCATCCTCATTCTAAACCCCCCCCCCCCCCCCAACAGGAATGCAGAACAACAAACAAACAAAAACAATGCAGGGTGAGGACGTGGTGTTAAGAGGCAGTAAAAAAAAAAACATTCCCAAAGTAAACAAAACAAACTAATAAAAAAGTACTGACTGGAACCTAGAATACCATTTCCCCTGTTCAATGTAACAGAGATCAAAGTAACAGAGGAGAAGATGAATGTAAACGAATGATGGTATTAGCTGCTGAGAGGGACACCCTTGCTGACGGAGAGATAGAGCGCAATACCCCCACCCTCAACCATCCCTTCTCTCCATCTCTCCTCTCCCTAAGTGCCCCCTCCCCTTCCCCTGGGGGCTATGAGAGAATGGTGGTGATGAAGTCGTAGAACCTCTTGGAGTACTGCTCTGGGTTTACTGTGGAGATTTCAGCTCCCGCCTGCAGGGGGAGACACGGTGGAAGACAGTCAGTCAAGGGAGGAAACCCAAACACACAACATTTACACCAACAGAGAAGTAGGCATGCGACCACACACACACACACACACACACCCCGTGTTTGACGGTCTTAGCAGCATGAGCAGCCTTCTTCTTGGCATCGTAATGTTGCAGAATGTCAATGACCGCCATGAAGTACACCTCCTTCCTAGGAGCACCTGGACACAGACACACAGGATTATCCCTATATTATGAACTGGGTGGTTCAAGCCCTGAATGCTGATTGGCTGAGAGCCGTATACCACGGGTATGACTAAACATTTATTTTTACTGTTCTAATTACATTGGTAACCAGTTTATAATAACAATAAAGCACCTCAGGTGTTTGTGGTATATGGCCAATATGCCACGGCTAAGTGCTGTGTCCAGGCACACCGTGCTGCGTCGTGCATAAGAACAGCCCTTAGCCGTGGTATATTGCTTAATTATATAACATGAAGCCACCAGAGGGCTACAACCACACTGCTCATCTATTTGGTATTTCTGACCCACTGTTTTGAAGTGAACCCTTTGCTTTTTAGTCTCCTGTACCCCTCCTTCTATCCCTTTCCTTCTCCGCCCTCCTTGCCCCTCTCCACTCACTGTCGTTGCTCTTGATGGCATAGACGTCTATGGTGGGGTCAAACTCCCCCGGGGACAGGGGCTTGGTGCTGTCCAGGGTGTTACTGGGGGAGTCAGGGGGAGTGCCAATCCCTCCGTCACTCTCCCCCTCATCATCCCCCTCGTTATCTTCACTCTCCACTTCCTCCTGCTCAGCCCGCTCCACGTCATGGATCCCCACCAGCAGACTGTAGTCCATCAGCTTCAACTGGGCCAGGAACTGGAGGGAGGGAGAGGGAGGAAGGAGACATAGAATAAAGTAATGGACAGAGTAAAAGGGGAGAATTACATTTTTGGTAAGAGTGAGACCAGGATGAATCCAACCCAAGTATTTATTCACTCACACCAGAAGAAATAACAGAACCACACACACCTCCACGTCTTTACGTAGTTTCTCCAGGAACATCTTCTTGTTGTCATCGTCAATGTAGATCTTCTGTCCATCGTTGATGAAGTCGTTGTCCTTGTAGGTGGGCAGCTCCTTGGCCTGACACACCACACAGACACAGTCAGGGCAGCAGAGGACACACCTGGACTTTATAACTAATTACATTATTAGAAAGGAGTCCGAATGTACACTCTTTAAAATGATCCAACTAACTAACCGACTCATTGAATAAAGTGATCTGTGACACATAACAGTTAAAGACAGTGGGAGCTGTATGGAGGCTTGTGAGTTTCCAATGAGCCATCTGGCTACAGCACCATGTGTGGCCTGTGGTCTGTAGGGGGGGGGGGGGGGGGTGTCAGGAGGGGGCGTTATTCTGTGGCACACAGAGGAAGGAGTGAGCAGGAAATGAGGTCACAGCAGCAGCACTGCTCAGAGAGCTGACAGAAGCAGTTCTACGGCAGCACGAGAAAAGCGGCCACACAAACCCACACACATATAGCAACAAAGACCACAAACAATTCTGCAATGGCCGAGGCTCCCTTGCACACTCAAATAGGTGAACGTTGTAATAATGTGGATAGTCAACCAGCAGGTAGAGACACACTAGTACCAGCTACAGACATCATCCTGAAAATAATATACATTGCAAATATCCATCCACCCATTCTATGCATCCTCAATCTCTTCCCAAACACTCCTCTTCCTGATCAACCACTAAATCGCTCAATGATCAGTTCAGATATCAGAGAAAGTATAGAGCATCTCATACAAGCAGTAGATCAGGTACTGTACGTAATGGTTGTGGTTCAGAGGTAGACTGGGCTGACATGGTAGAGTAGCAGTAATAGGCAGAATAGATGAAGTGAGATGAAAATAGCCGAGAGAGAGAGAGAATGTGAGAGAAGGAGGGAGAAAATGAGAGAGAGACAATGAGAGCAGGGTAGAGAAGAGATCGATCAGAGGGCCATTGCACAAGGCCTTCACTCAGGTGACCAAAGGCAGTTTTTTGAACGGCATCATCATAGAATGACATGAAGGATCTCTTTGGGCTCTAACATCATTACCAGTGCGCTACAGGAAGTTTGTGGTACGTTGGATGTGAGTGAGGTCGCTCGATAGTGAATTTGTCTCAGCTTGGCGAGAGAGAACAGGAGAATTGTAACAGGTCACCAACTGAAGTATCAAAAAATATACAGTCAAACCTCCAGGTAAATAAAAGGTAAATAAAAACAAAAGCGGTCAGTGAAACAGCTTGGTGTGATGATAGTACAGCAGGATTGTGATTATTGGTCAGGAAGGACAGGAGAGGAATGGAGAGGCCAGGCCTGGTGGGGAGCAGCTGCAGCTCAGTGGTGCTGTGCTCTGGGCATGCTCAGACAACAGCTGTTCTAACCAGTCACGTGTCTCTCTCTGCTTGCTCGTCAACACCGAATGGGAATCTGGGTCAGCTACACACAGGTTGTCTCTGAAATAGCACCCGTTTTCCCTATATAGCGCACTACTTTTAACCAGGGGGACTGATGGGCCCTGGTCAAAAGCAGTGCACTATATAGGGAATAGGGTGCCATTTCAGACGCAGACACACTCCCTGAGGTACAACATCATTACACTGTGTGTGTGTATTTGTGAGGGACAGGAAGTGAAAGTGATTGGTTGTGGGTCAATAGCCATAGAGGAAAGGGGGAAAAAACAACAGTCTGAAAAACTGTTCCAGAATAAGCCAGTTCCCATCTGCCTGTTTCCTACATGTCAGTCCATTGCAGGTGTCCTGTATCCGTCATTACATGAATCTGAAAAAGCTATGAAAATAAAATGAGATACGATTGATCTGATAGATTGAGCATGCCTGGACTTGGTTTTATAATATGATTTGATAGGTAGATAGCTTGAGCATGCCTGGCCTTGTTCCTTACGTCTCTTACGTGTTTCATGGCGCAGTAAAAGCGCGTGGCGATCCGCAGCGTTTGCAGCCTTTGCTGAACGTTAGATTTGGGCCGCGGTGGCGCATCCTCAGGAGGGCGTGGCTGCTAGAAGAGGGGAGCGAGGGAGGGATGGAGGGAGGAGGATGAGAGGAGAGAGCCGGGGACAGGAAGGAAGGAAGTTTTAAGGAAAGGCAAGTGTTTAAGAAATATACAAACTGCATTAGTCTAGTTTAAAGCGCGGCAAGGAAAGAGAGCTTCTGAAAGAGCGTACAGCCTGGCAAGTGCTGCTAGAAAAGCTAAGGTTGCAGGTTCAATTCCCGCAGGGATCACATACACATACTAAATTGTATGCTCTCACTGTACTGCAAATCTCTTTGGATATAGCATCTGCTAAGTGTAAACAGAATCTGCATATCCTCCGGTTTTGTGCGCATAAGAAAGCGCTGTAACAGCTAGGGTGGCATTTCAGGTGTTCTTTTAGACTGCTGCTAAGACAGACTATGTCAGGTAAAAGCCATGTCGCCTGTACGGAAGGCCAGCCGGTAGCTAACAGTGTTAATAACATCACTACCAGCGGGCAGGAGGAGCCCAGGGAGAGGAAACAACAACGTTAGATAGCAGAGATCTATAGTGGTAAACAGGTACCATGACAAATCTCTGGAACCAGGGAGAAGCTGGGAGTGCAGGCTTTTGTTACAGCCCAGCATTAACACAACTGATTCCTAATCACATCACTATTCATGGTCTAAACATTGACTGTGATTAGATCACTTGAATTAGGTGTGTTAAGAGCTGGAACAAAACCCCGCACAGTGCATACTGCAGCCCCATTGCCCACCCTGGCTGTAAAGTATGAATATGTTGATGAGAAATAAAAGCCCAGGTCCATGTGAGGACAGTAGGCCAAGTGAGTCTACAGCATGCAGAACAGAGCGGTTGGTGGAGGTGTTGGAGACGAACCTAGAGATGTAGGACCATGCAGAGAACGTGCATGGGGGGGGGGGGGGGGCATGCAGTCAGTCAAGAGTGCTTGTTGTTTGTGTGTGAAACACTACACACCATACGGCTGTTACGCACATTACATTACACCACCTAACACATACTAACTACCATGTACCTCAACACACACCAAATACCCTGTACCTCCATTCACCCCTCCTGTATTCACGAATACACAGCAGTGCCTATGGATACCACTCAGTCACAGCTTTTTACCAACTAACCAATGAATCAACCTAACCTGAAAATGTAGAAAATGTGTATTTCTAAAGCCAGTCTGCCATTAGAGATGAAACATGATAGTGGAAGTAGTCATGCCTGAACACACACACACACGACTGCTCAATGTGAGAAGGCCTTTAATTCATTCACAAGTCATGTAATTGAACAGTGATGGTGGGTGGTCATGGCATGCCTGTTCACGGATTTCCGTGCGCATACAATGTGTGTGTGTGTGTGTGTGTACACACTGTATGTCAAACTTTTAGGAAAAAACAGTCTACAACTGTGAATGCTGTAGGCCTGTGAATGCTGTAGGCCTGTGGTAAAAGCAGCAGCAGTAGGTACTTGTTGTAGTAGTACTGCAGCCGTTGTGGTTGTAAATTGAACAATTCAAGTCGTTCCACATCTTGGCTAGTCCGTTATCGCTGATCTGTCAGAAAAAACGATTGGCATTCTGTAATAGTGACACATTAAGCTGAGAGAAGAGAGCTTACTGTGTAGTACAGTGTGTGATCAACAGCTTCTGTACTTCCATTTAAGTCCCTATTCTCTTCCTCAGAGGGCTATATTTAGACTGAGGGGTTCCCCGAAGTTACAACGCCCCGCTGGTTTTGGTGTTCCACCCGGCCGAGCTTCTACAGTTTTAGGAGGAAAGATCCGGCCTGTCGGGGTCAAATGATGATCTAGCTACTCAGACACGCACACTCGCACAAACTCGCTCGCTCGCGCGCACACACACACACACACACACAACGTCCAAATATGCCGAAAAGTTCAGTCTCACACACCAGTTCACACCACACTTTCCCACACTGCAGGGAAGATTCCTGCCAACAGGGAAGGTTGCAGAATCACAAAGCCTGTGTTCTGTTTGTACAACTGCCATCAAAGCCATATATTTAGACCACACAGCTCTGGGCTGATTCACTCATTCACTCTCAGAGAAAGTCTGCTCTTATTATCAGAAAACTGCCGCATACAACAAAGAGCATCTGATCAAATAATCCAGGAATGGAAACGCACACAAAAAAACATTCACTCTCTAGAAGACAAACAAAGCATTTGGCACACACATCTCTGTCTCTCACACACAGACAGCAAGCAGGGGAAGCAATGGGACTGCTGTAGCAGCAGCAAACTGAAGAAACACGGAGCGTGCAAGAGTATGGTGAGTGTAATGGGCAGGGGTCTTAACAGAAGAAGATGAACAGTTTGAACTACCCCCCCACTCCCACCCCAAAAACCAAAGCAAACCAGCTCAGTAGAAGTGGAGCCATGTAGTTGATGACATAAGGAAGGGCAGGTAGGTAATGGACAGAAGCTGTTGGTTTAATGGACCAGGTGTTAACACACAGCTCCCTCCCTCGGTTCCTCCCCCTCCCTCGGTTCCTCCCCCTCCCTCGGTCCCTCCCCCTCCCTTTCTCGGTCCCTCGGTTCCTCCCTTCCCTCCCTTCCCTCCCTTCGTCCGTCCGTCAGTCCCTCCCTTCCCCCCCTTGGGTCCCTCCCTCCGTCGGTCCCCCCCCTCCCGTCGGTCCCTCCCGCTCCCTCCCCCCGTCGTTCCCTCCTCCCCTCCGTCCGCCCGTACCCCCCCTCTTTCCGTCCGTCCCTCCCTCCCTCCTTCCGTCCGTACCTCCTTCCGTCCGTCCCTTCCTCCCCTCCCTTCGTCCTTCCCTCCCTCCGTCAGTCCCTCCCCCCTCCCGTCAGTCAGTCCCTCCCCCCTCCATCAGGTTCCTCCCCTCCGTCCGTCAGTCCATCCCTTCCTCGGTTCCCCCCCCCTCATGGATTTTATAGGACAGGGAGTGGCCAGGAATCAGAATCAAACTCCATAATTAGTGTCTATATCAATACACTAAAACACACCATGTATAGGTCTGGTTGTTTTGTGTGTGTGAGAGTAAATTACTGTACCTTCTCCTTGTCGCTGGCCTCCCTGGCCACAGTGGAGCCCTGATAGACAGAAAGATGTCAGACATTCCTTTTTCCTTATGAAAGTCTCCAATGATCCCCTCCCTCCCACCCCTACCTACCTAGCTACCTACCAAGCTACCTACCTACCTTGAGATCATATTTTTTGTAGACAGAGAGGCGGTGGGAGAAGACATTCCTGGTGACGATCATGTAGGTCTCGTCTCCGTCCACTGTGAGGCGGTACATCCCCAGGAACTGAGGCAGCAGCGTGTTGCCATGACACTCCACTATGAACTAGAGAAATAGAAGCATTGGAGGAGAGTTTGATTAAGACTCACTTTCGTACTTCTTGAGGTGTGTGTGTGTGTGTGTACCTGGTGGTACTTCTTGAGGATGTTGTGCATCTCAGCCACATCCTCACTGGTGATGGTTTTGATGACGTAGCGTTTGTCGTAGGAGGTGTGGAAGCGAGCCCCACTCCGACCCTGGGAATCACTGTTTAACGGAGCCGCACGGGTCAGGGAGTTCTACAAAGAGAGAGAGAGCAGTGAATCACACATTTCTGTAAAAATCTGAAACTGTTTTTGAATCTACAGAGAGAATGTGAGCAAGAAATTGTGAGACAGACAGACACAGACAGACAGACAGACAGACAGACAGACAGACAGACAGACAGACAGACAGACAGACAGACAGACAGACAGACAGACAGACAGACAGACAGACAGAGAGAGAGATTGTCAGAGACAGCTGTAGTCAGGCAGGCCTCTAAGGCCCTTCTATCCCTCTCTCACACCCTGCAACAGCCCAGCCACCGTGTGTGCACTCGAGTGTGTTAGTGTGTGTGTGGACAGACACCCCTCCTTCCCCTGGGTGTGTGCCACCCTCCTGCCCCCAGCACACAGCTGATGCCCTCCAGAGCAACCCCAGAGACAGATCACTTCCCTACCCCACTCCTCTCTGTAACCCCTTCTCCCCTCCATGTGTGGTTCTTCCTACCCTCACCCACTCCTTCTCCCTCCACCGTGATATAAACATGAGACAAAGAGACAGCTTCAGAGGACCAGAACACACTGCCCTCCCTAATGCCAACACAGAGCACACACTCTACCCTGGGAATACAGCGTTACACACAGAGACAGACAAAGAGAGAGAAACTTCGCAATAAACATGAAAGAAATATAGCAAGATTAGGAAGACAGAGCGAGAGGAGTTCAGTCTGCTTCTGCGTGCATGTACCTGGAAATCCTGGTCGTCGATGCCAAAACGTTCTCTAAGGTTGCGGAACACCAGAGGACAGTATTCCTTAAACTTGAAATGGCTCGGCATGTTTTCCCTACACACACACACACACACACACACACAGTACAAGCTGTTATTGAGATAGACATTTAACATCAGAGCATTTTGATTAACATCAGAGCATTTTGATTAGTGTGTCTTGTGTGTGTCTGTACACTTACTTGTTGAAGAGGTGATTGTCCACCTTGATCTTGGAGTAGGCCTTGAAGTCATCAGGCATCAGCATGATAGGGATCTGAACATGGCTCAACTCATTGATCTGAGTGCGAGAGAAAGAGAAAGCATAGTGTTATTGTAGAGTAATGACTAAACATAAACATCCCATCAGATTGAACTAATGTTAGTCAAATCCAGAGGCCTGTTCTTTTAGTCAAGATGAGCATACAGCACCTCAGACCTCCATACTCCTCACACCCCCTTCATCTGTCTCTTTAGCTCAGTGACCATCATTCCTGGTTGTGCAGGCTTTTGTTTCAGCACAGTACTAAAACACCTTAACAACTACGTTGACTAGACATTCTGTATTTCCTCTACTGCAAGAAATGTGAAACCAACACGAGACAGAGAGTGTGTGGGGAGGCGGCGGCAGGCAGGGACAGGGTTGTAGTCTAGCTAGCTTCAAGACAGCAGGGCTCTTTAGAACTGCCTGCCTGCTGGCATCAGTGGCTGTGACTCACACAGATTGAGGGATGGGGCTGGAGACAGATTGTCATAATCAGTTTCCAGCTCTGTGTGTCACCATGTGCGTGTGTCATGCTGAAAGGCTGTTCAGGTCCACACAGTCTATGGTTTTATTAACTACTTCATTAACTACTTCCTATAGCAGCCAATCTAGTCTTATAGGTCTGTTACAAACATAATGAGTCTATATTTGAGACATTAAGGCATTATACATTTTTTCACCCAAAACATTTCATTTCTGGTCGAACAGATGGAAAAGGGGTCTTAGAAAAAACATCCAGCAGAAAAAGTAAAAGAGTAAGTCTCAACCCCAATCTCAGCCTTTGCCCAACCCCTTCAAATGTAAAACCAAAATGCATTCAGGTGAGAAGTTGGGGGTTCGGGGAATTGCTCATAAATATACATTTTGGGGGAGGGTAAATGTAGTTGTTTCTGATCAACTCTTTCTCACTAAAACATACCTACCAGAAGTCCAATGGCACGCTCTGATAATATAATTGTGAATTACAAGCGTCGACGGCTCTGGACGGTTAGATCACAGTGGTATGGGGCCAAGTTCCTGACATCTATTGCCACTTGCGGTGCAAGTTCAAATCCTCCATGGGGCGCACGCCTTTCCATCTGATTTGCACTTAGTGGAACTATTGTTTTTTTAACAGAACAATGACCCAAAACACACCTCGAGGCTGTGCAAAGGGTAATTGACCAAGAAGGAGAAGGAGAGTGATGAGTGCTGCATCAGATGACCTGGCCTCCACAATCACCCGACGACCCAATTGACATGGTTTGGGATGAGTTGGACCGCAGAGATAAGGAAAAGCAGCCAACAAGTGCTCGGCATATGTGGGAACTCCTTCAAGACTGTTGGAAAAGCATTTCAGGTGACTACCTCATGAAGCTCGTTGAGAGAATGCCTAGAGTGTGCAAAGCTGTCATCAAGGCAAAAGGGTGGCTACTTTGAAGAATCTAAAATATATTTAAGATTTGTTTAACACTTTTTTGGTTACTACATGATTCCATATGTGTTATTTTATAGTTTTGATGTCTTCACTATTATTCTACAATTTAGAAAATAGCAAAAAAATAAAGAAAAACCCTCAAATGAGTAGGTGTGTCCAAACTTTTGACTGGTACAGCATGCATGCATATGCACATACATATACATCTTATACACATTGTACAGACAATCTATTTTACAATAGTTATATTTTGTTTGTTTTTAGTCCTTCCTCTATTTCTGATGTCCGTCCAGTTTGATTTCTATTTGTAACTGTGCTATTTGACAATTTCTGAACCTATATACATTTTACAGACCCTGTATGTTTTACATTGGTTATCTTGTTATTAGTCCCACCCTTCAGCTCCATTCAACCCCTCCCATCTATCAACACCATCCATTTTGGATTTCTATTTGCCATATATTTTTCAACTGTGCTGTGATGCTTCACAAAAGTACTGAACCTTTCTATTCTCATAGCTTCTAGACTGTAAATTAAAAATTTTTTTTTTTGCTAAAATAATTATTCTATTATTGATTATGGCTTTTTAAAATCACCCAGTATTGCTATCTGCAGCGTTAGTTCTAGGCAAATGTTGCAATTCGTCAGCCATTCCTGGACCTGTGACCAAAAACGAGCTACATATGGACAATACCAAAATAAATGATCTAATGACTCTGCCTCCTCACAGCAAAATCTGCAGAGCTGGGAAGATTGTATCCCCCATATATATATAACATTCTATTAGTTGCAAGAATTTTGTATAGTAATTTAAATTGAAAAATTCAAAGTTTTGAATCCCGCGTTGTTATGCGTATCAATTCATAAACCAAGTGCCATGGAATGGGTACATCGAAAATCTCTTCCCAACTATTTTGCAATTTATATGGCACAGCTGTCAGTTTTTTGTTCCTTAAATGAAATTGGAAAATGTTTTTATTTATCCACACTTGTCTTTAACCATTTATGTTCTTTAATACAGGGCCGACATACAAGTTCCATACTTTTTTCCCCTTCTACTTGCCTCTTCCATTTTTGTGGTAATGCTGCAATTAGTTGGTTGTAATTTTGGGTAGAGCAGACATTTCCATATGTCTGTCTGTTTGCTGCATGTGTGACATAACTCCACCAGTCCTATTTTTGATATCATTCACTAAAATTATATATTTTTAAAAAATGTATTCGAAAAATATATATACTGCTCAAAAAAATAAAGGGAACACTTAAACAACACAATGTAACTCCAAGTCAATCACACTTCTGTGAAATCAAACTTTCCACTTAGGAAGCAACACTGATTGACAATAAATTTCACATGCTGTTGTGCAAATGGAATAGACAACAGGTGGAAATTATAGGCAATAAGCAAGACACCCCCAATAAAGGAGTGGTTCTGCAGGTGGAGACCACAGACCACTTCTCAGTTCCTATGCTTCCTGGCTGATGTTTTGGTCACTTTTGAATGCTGGCGGTGCTTTCACTCTAGTGGTAGCATGAGACAGAGTCTACAACCCACACAAGTGGCTCAGGTAGTGCAGCTCATCCAGGATGGCACATCAATGCGAGCTGTGGCAAGAAGGTTTGCTGTGTCTGTCAGCGTAGTGTCCAGAGCATGGAGGCGCTACCAGGAGACAGGCCAGTACATCAGGAGAAATGGAGGAGGCCGTAGGAGGGCAACAACCCAGCAGCAGGACCGCTACCTCCGCCTTTGTGCAAGGAGGAGCAGGAAGAGCACTGCCAGAGCCCTGCAAAATGACCTCCAGCAGGCCACAAATGTGCATGTGTCTGCTCAAACGGTCAGAAACAGACTCCACGAGGGTGGTATGAGGGCCCGACGTCCACAGGTGGGGTTTGTGCTTACAGCCCAACACCGTGCAGGACGTTTGGCATTTGCCAGAGAACACCAAGATTGGCAAATTCGCCACTGGTGCCCTGTGCTCTTCACAGATGAAAGCAGGTTCACACTGAGCACGTGACAGAGTCTGGAGACGCCGTGGAGAACGTTCTGCTGCCTGCAACATCCTCCAGTATGACCGGTTTGGCGGTGGGTCAGTCATGGTGTGGGGTGGCATTTCTTTGGGGGGCCGCACAGCCCTCCATGTGCTCGCCAGAGGTAGCCTGACTGCCATTAGGTACCGAGATGAGATCCTCAGACCCCTTGTGAGACCATATGCTGGTGCGGTTGGCCCTGGGTTCCTCCTAATGCAAGACAATGCTAGACCTCATGTGGCTGGAGTGTGTCAGCAGTTCCTGCAAGAGGAAGGCATTGATGCTATGGACTGGCCCGCCCGTTCCCCAGACCTGAATCCAATTGAGCACATCTGGGACATCATGTCTTGCTCCATCCATCAACGCCACGTTGCACCACAGACTGTCCAGGAGTTGGCGGATGCTTTAGTCCAGGTCTGGGAGGAGATCCCTCAGGAGACCATCCGCCACCTCATCTGGAGCATGCCCAGGCGTTGTAGGGAGGTCATACAGGCACGTGGAGGCCACACACACTACTGAGCCTCATTTTGACTTGTTTTAAGGACATTACATCAAAGTTGGATCAGCCTGTAGTGTGGTTTTCCACTTTAATTTTGAATGTGACTCCAAATCCAGACCTCCATGGGTTGATAAATTGGATTTCCATTGATTATTTTTGTGTGATTTTGTTGTCAGCACATTTAACTATGTAAAGAAAAAAGTATTTAATAACATTATTTCTTTCATTCAGATCTAGGATGTGTTGTTTAAGTGTTCCCTTTATTTTTTTGAGCAGTGTATTTTTTTTAATCAATTAGTATATTTGAGTTTAACCACAATATTTGTTGTATTATTTGTTATATCTTTTCAGGTGGATTAAACTGAAATTGCAACCAACTTCCTAAGGCTTGTTTAAAAAAATAACGACATTTTGGAGATTATTTCCTTTTCAAAACAACCCGAAAGTGAGCAGGTGTAATCTGAAAAGAGGAAAAGGCCATTCTTGAACATAGGATGAGACATTCTTACCAATTTACTAGAGAACCAGTTTGGATTTAAGTATAACTTTTGTATGACTGATGCCTTTAGTGAGATGCTGATGCCTTTAGTCTAATGCGTTAATAATTTCTGCCCCCCGAATTCATATTCGTTATATAAATAGGCCCTTTTAATTTTGTCTGGCTTGCCATTCCAAATAAAATTGAATATTTTTTGTTCATATAATTTAAAAAGCAGGTCACTAGGTGTAGGCAAAACCATAAGCAAATAGGTAAACTGAGATATGACTAAAGAGTTAATCAGAGTGATTTTCCCACAAATAGACAGTTATTTTCCTTTCCATGGTAGCAAGATCTTATATATTTCTGCTAACTTTCTATAAACATTTATTGGAGTGAGATCATTTCTTTCTTTTGGGATATGTATTCCAAGTATGTCCACATCTCCGTCAGACCGTTTAATTGGTAAACTACACGGTAATGTAAAACTAAAATTGTTGAATGAGTTTCCTGTAATCAATAGATATTATATTCCTTCTCTTTAAGCCAGGTAAATACTGATCGTCTTCTCTTATTATCGGCTAAGCTATTACAGTTGTAAGTGGCTATACTTATTTCACCACTTACCGTAATGAGACAACTTTGAATTCTATTTATCAAAATATGTTTATAAACGTACCATTAAAAAGTAACATGATGATTGAGTGTCTATATAGCTGTACCATGATATTTGCATTGCCACTAAGTAAACCTCCAATTGGTCCACACTATTCCACCCACTAAAAGCCCTCCTCATCCCGAGTTGGGTTGTCATCCCAATGCCCGGCAGACCACCCCCGACCCCCCGGATCCCATAGCCCATTTACAGATCAGAAGTAGATCAACCGCCAAATGCATTTCCATCACCCTCACCTCAATTTGTATTATCTATAGCTATCAATTAAAAAAATAAAAATTACATTATATTTAAAAAACTGGATTTTTTAAATATATATATATATATATATATATATATATATATATATATATATATATATATATTTAAAAAATCCAGTTTCTTAATTTCCATAATTAGCTATTAATATTTGTAGTAATGTAGGCAATTTATGCAAAGGATTTGCAAGCGTGTGCGAGCAAAGCGTCTGACCCACTGGGAATGTGATGAAAGAAATTAAAGCTGAAATAAATCATTCTCTGTCTGTGTATATGTATCTCACACACACACTACCGTTCCAAAGTTTGGGGTCACTTAGAAATGTCCTTGTTTTTAAAAGAAAAGCTAATTTTTTTGTCCACTAAAATAACATCATATTGATTAGAAATACAGTGTAGACATTGTTAATGTTTTAAATGACTATTATAGCTAGAAACGGTTGATTTTTTATGGAATATCTACATAGGCGTACAGAGGCCCATTATCAGCAACCATCACTACTGTGTTCCAATGGCACGTTGTGTTAGATAATCCAAGTTTATCATTTTAAATGGCTAATTGATCATTAGAAAACCCTTTTTCAACTATGTTTGCACAGCTGAAAACTGTTGTTCTGACTTAAGCAGCAATAAAACTGGCCTTCTTTAGACTAGTTGAGTATCTGGAGCAATGGAGTGAAGAGGCGACTCTGGGATGCTGGCCTTCTAGGCAGAGTTGCAAAGAAAAAGCCATAACTCAGACTGGTAAATAAAAAGAAAAGATTAAGATGGGCAAAATAACAGACACTGGACATTATCCTGGAGTCGCCTCTTCACTGTTGACGTTGAGACTGGTGTTTCGCGGGTACTATTTAACGAAGCTGCCAGTTGAGGACTTGTGAGGCGTCTGTTTCTCAAAACTAGACACTAATGTACTTGTCCTCTTGCTCAGTTGTGCACCGGGGCCTTCCACTCCTCTTTCTATTCTGGTTAGAGCCAGTTTGCGCTGTTCTGTGAAGGGAGTAGTACACAGTGCAATTCTGTTGCCGTGGAATTGCCCAGAGTTGATTCTATAGTCTGCCATTTCTGTGAGAACTTGATCAAAAAAATGTGCAATAGCTAAGCGTTTATGTTGTAATCCAATATAAACTAAAAGTATCGGTATCATCTTTTCATATCATTCTGTTTCAATAGGCGGTGGGCCAATATGCCCCTGTCATGTGGGATTGAAGCCTGCATCTCTCGCCTAATGCTGAAGGATCCAACAACAGATGGTGTAGAATATGGTCTCAGCAGGACTCTCCTCCGCCTCTAGACCAAATGAGGTGTGATAACATCCGGGAAGAGAGCATGCAAGAGAGAGAGAGACTGCAGCTTGGCACAGGAGGAAAGGAGACAAGGTAAGGAAGCTAGTGGACTTCAGGAGGGGGCAGGAACTTGATAGATGTGAGTGAGTGAGTGAGTGAGTGAGAGAGAGAGAGAGAGACTGTCAGTGATGTGGGGTGCCAGGTAACAACGTTACTCAGACACTGTCAGTGATGTGGGGTGCCAGGTAACAACGTCACTCAGAGACTGTCAGTGATGTGGGGTGCCAGGTAACAACGTCACTCAGAGACTGTCAGCATCCTGTGTACATCAGAAGAAGAAGTCCCCACATCACAAACCTCTATTTCACACATTACAAAGGCAGGAAAGACGACAATGCCCCTACACACACACACCTACACTTCCATTCTCATTCCTGTAACTGATCAGATACACATGCAAAGCAGGTGGTGCTCTCCCTTGTCATCACAGGGGAGATGAGAGACATGACCTCTGTGAAAGTAGTCTGTCAGTCCCCCCCCTCTCACTCACACACACACACACACGGCCAACCAGGAGGACAGCACAGAGGCAGGCAGCAATGTATTCTGGGGGTTGACGGTGACAGAATATAAACATCTCCCCTGAAGGAAGCAGGATTACTAGTTTCTCTGTCTAATTATATCATGGAGCATTCATATAGTCAGGCAGGCAGGATTTAGCCCAAAATGAAGAGAACCACTTAGAACAGCATTACCCGGACCTCCAGGTTTTGAATACCCCAACAGGAGATGTTCCAAATGGCACCCTATTCCCTTTATAGTACACTTTAAACCAGGGTCCAAGAGTAGGGCACTATAAAGGGAATAGGGTGCCATTTGGGATGCATCCTATTATTCTAGTCACTGTGTTCCTTGGCCTGTTCTTATCACCTCAGAGTGAAGCTGAGTGGTGCAGAGTGGAGCTCTCATGTTTATGTTGTGTTTAATCTCCTTCTCCTTTGATGATGGCTCTTATCTCTCTGCAGCGCGCTCTCTCTCTATCTCAGCCTGGCCAACTTTCACAGTTCCACTTCCTGTTCTTCGTTGCCTTAGTGACGGAGTCTGGGGTTTCCGCCTCGGAGCAGAGTGAGCGTGCTCCGTGGCCCCAGTGGACAGGAAGTGGGAGAGGAACTCAGCACAGGGAGCCTAATTTCTCATAACACCGTTCTCAGACAGACAGACAGTTCTCAGACAGACCGACCGTTCTCAGACAGACCGACCGTTCTCAGACAGACAGACAGACCGACCGACCGTTCTCAGACAGACAGACAGACAGACCGACCGACCGTTCTCAGACAGACAGACAGACAGACCGACCGTTCTCAGACAGACAGACAGACCGACCGACCGTTCTCAGACAGACAGACAGACCGACCGACCGTTCTCAGACAGACAGACCGACCGACCGTTCTCAGACAGACAGACAGACCGACCGTCTCAGACCAGACGACAGACCGACCGTTCTCAGATCAGACGACCGAACCGTTCTCAACCGACGACCGAACCGACCGTTCTCAGACCGACCGACCGACCGTTCTCAGACAGACAGACCGACCGACCGACCGTTCTCAGACCGACCGACCGACCGACCGACCGTTCTCAGACCGACCGACCGACCGACCGACCGACCGTTCACAGACAGACAGACCGACCGACCGTTCACAGACAGACAGACCGACCGACCGACCGTTCACAGACAGACAGACCGACCGACCGACCGTTCACAGACAGACAGACCGACCGACCGACCGTTCACAGACAGACAGACCGACCGACCGTTCTCAGACAGACAGACCGACCGACCGACCGTTCACAGACAGACAGACCGACCGACCGTTCTCAGACAGACAGACCGACCGACCGTTCTCAGACAGACAGACCGACCGTTCTCAGACAGACAGACCGACCGTTCTCAGACAGACAGACCGACCGTTCTCAGGCACACCGCTCCCTGACTGACCGACCGACAGACAGACAGACAGAGACGCACACCGCTCCCTGACCGACAGACAGACAGACAGACGCACACCGCTCCCTGACCGACCGACAGACAGACAGACAGACGCACACCGCTCCCTGACCGACCGACAGACAGACGCACACCGCTCCCTGACCGACCGACAGACAGAGACAGACAGACGCACACCGCTCACTGACCGACC
Source organism: Salmo trutta (assembly GCF_901001165.1). Lineage (NCBI taxonomy): Eukaryota > Metazoa > Chordata > Actinopteri > Salmoniformes > Salmonidae > Salmo > Salmo trutta. The sequence goes on along the minus strand of NC_042958.1, from coordinate 15,560,711 downwards.
GACCGACAGACAGACAGACGCACACCGCTCCCTGACCGACCGACAGACAGAGACACACCGCCCTGACCGACAGACACACAGACAGACACACCGCCCTGACCGACAGACACACACAGACACACCGCCCTGACCGACAGACACACACACACCGCCCTGACCGACAGACACACACACACCGCCCTGACCGACAGACACACACACACCGCCCTGACCGACAGACACACACACACCGCCCTGACCGACAGACACACACACACCGCCCTGACCGACAGACACACACACACCGCCCCCCGACAGACACACACACACCGCCCCCCGACTGACCGACAGACAGACACACCGCCCCGACCGACTGACCGACAGACAGACAGACACACCGCCCTGACCGACTGACCGACAGACAGACACACACACACCGCCCTGACCGACAGACACACACACACCGCCCTGACCGACAGACACACACACACCGCCCTGACCGACAGACACACACACCCCGCCCTGACCAACAGACAAACACACACCGCCCTGACCGACAGACAAACACACACCGCCCTGACCGACAGACACACACACACCGCCCTGACCGACAGACACACACACACCGCCCTGACCGACAGACACACACACACCGCCCCCCGACAGACACACACACCCCGCCCCCCCGACTGACCGACAGACACACACACACGCCCCCCGACTGACCGACAGACACACACACCGCCCCCCGACTGACCGACAGACAGACACACCGCCCCCCGACTGACCGACAGACAGACACACCGCCCCCCGACCGACCGACAGACACAACGCCCCCCGACTGACCGACAGACACACCGCCCCCCGACCGACCGACAGACACACCGCCCCCCGACCGACCGACAGACACACCGCCCCGACAGACCGACCGACAGACACACCGCCCCGACAGACCGACCGACAGACACACCGCCCCGACCGACCGACAGACAGACAGACACACCGCCCCGACCGACCGACAGACCGACAGACACACCACCCTGACCGACTGACCGACTGACCGACAGACACACCGCCCTGACCGACTGACCGACAGACAGACAGACACACCGCCCTGACCGACTGACCGACAGACAGACAGACACCACCGCCCTGACCGACCTGACCGACAGAGACAGACACACCGCCCTGACCGACTGACCGACAGACAGACAGACACACCGCCCTGACCGACTGACCGACAGACACAGACACACCGCCCTGACCGACTGACCGACAGACACAGACACACCGCCCTGACCGACTGACCGACAGACAGACAGACACACCGCCCTGACCGACTGACCGACAGACAGACAGACAGACACACCGCCCTGACCGACTGACCGACAGACAGACAGACACACCGCCCTGACCGACTGACCGACAGACAGAGACACACCGCCCTGACCGACAGACAGACAGACACACCGCCCTGACCGACTGACCGACAGACAGACAGACACACCGCCCTGACCGACTGACAGACAGACACACCGCCCTGACCGACTGACAGACAGACACACCGCCCTGACCGACTGACAGACAGACACACCGCCCTGACCGACTGACCGACAGACACACCGCCCTGACCGACTGACCGACTGACCGACAGACAGACACACCGCCCTGACCGACTGACCGACAGACAGACAGACACACCGCCCTGACCGACTGACCGACAGACAGACAGACACACCGCCCTGACCGACCTGACCGACAGACAGACAGACACACCGCCCTGACCGACTGACCGACAGACAGAGACACACCGCCCTGACCGACTGACCGACAGACAGACAGACACACCGCCCTGACCGACTGACCGACAGACAGACAGACACACCGCCCTGACCGACAGACAGACAGACAGACACACCGCCCTGACCGACTGACCGACAGACAGACACACCGCCCTGACCGACTGACCGACAGACAGACACACCGCCCTGACCGACTGACTGACAGACACACCGCCCTGACCGACTGACTGACAGACACACCGCCCTGACCGACTGACTGACAGACACACCGCCCTGACCGACTGACTGACTGACAGACACACCGCCCTGACCGACTGACCGACAGACAGACACACCGCCCTGACCGACTGACCGACTGACCGACAGACAGACACACCGCCCTGACCGACTGACCGACAGACAGACACACCGCCCTGACCGACTGACCGACAGACAGACAGACACACCGCCCTGACCGACTGACCGACAGACAGACAGACACACCGCCCTGACCGACTGACCGACAGACAGACAGACACACCGCCCTGACCGACTGACCGACAGACAGAGACACACCGCCCTGACCGACTGACCGACAGACAGACACCCCGCCCTGACCGACTGAACGACAGACAGACAGACACACACACCGCCCTGACCGACTGACCGACAGACAGACACACCGCCCTGACCGACTGACCGACAGACAGACACACCGCCCTGACCGACTGACAGACAGACACACCGCCCTGACCGACAGACTGACAGACACACCGCCCTGACCGACAGACTGACAGACACACCGCCCTGACCGACAGACTGACACACCGCCCTGACCGACTGACCGACAGACAGACAGACACACCGCCCTGACCGACTGACAGACAGACACACCGCCCTGACCGACAGACTGACAGACACACCGTCCTGACCGACAGACTGACAGACACACCGCCCTGACCGACAGACAGACAGACACACCGCCCTGACCGACTGACAGACAGACACACCGCCCTGACCGACAGACTGACAGACACACCGCCCTGACCGACAGACTGACAGACACACCGCCCTGACCGACAGACAGACAGACACACCGCCCTGACCGACAGACAGACACACCGCCCTGACCGACAGACAGACACACCGCCCTGACCGACAGACAGACACACCGCCCTGACCGACAGACAGACACACCGCCCTGACCGACAGACAGACACACCGCCCTGACCGACAGACAGACACACCGCCCTGACCGACAGAGAGACACACCGCCCTGACCGACAGACAGACACACCGCCCTGACTGACCGACCGACAGACAGACACACCGCCCTGACTGACCGACAGACAGACAGACACACCGCCCTGACTGACCGACAGACAGACAGACACACCGCCCTGACCGACAGACAGACAGACACACCGCCCTGACCGACAGACAGACAGACACACCGCCCTGACCGACCTGACTGACAGACACCGACCCAGACACACGCCTGACCGACTGACCGACAGACACACCGCCCTGACCGACTGACTGACAGACACACCGCCCTGACCGACTGACTGACAGACACACCGCCCTGACCGACTGACTGACAGACACACCGCCCTGACCGACTGACCGACAGAGACAGACAGACACACCGCCCTGACCGACTGACAGACAGACAGACACACCGCCCTGACCGACTGACCGACAGAGACAGACACACCGCCCTGACCGACTGACCGACAGACAGACAGACACACCGCCCTGACCGACTGACCGACAGACAGAGACACACCGCCCTGACCGACTGACCGACAGACAGACAGACACACACCGCCCTGACCGACTGACCGACAGACAGACAGACACACACCGCCCTGACCGACTGACCGACAGACAGACACACACCGCCCTGACCGACTGACCGACAGACAGACAGACACACCGCCCTGACCGACAGACAGACAGACACACCGCCCTGACCGACTGACCGACAGACAGACAGACACACCGCCCTGATCGACTGACCGACAGACAGAGACACACCGCCCTGACCGACTGACCGACAGACAGACAGACACACCGCCCCCGACCGACTGACGACAGGACAGGACAGACCACCGCCCCCTGACCGACAGACAGACAGACACACCGCCCTGACCGACTGACCGACAGACAGACACACCGCCCTGACCGACTGACAGACAGACACACCGCCCTGACCGACTGACTGACAGACACACCGCCCTGACCGACAGACTGACAGACACACCGCCCTGACCGACAGACAGACAGACACACCGCCCTGACCGACTGACCGACAGACAGACAGACACACCGCCCTGACCGACTGACAGACAGACACACCGCCCTGACCGACAGACTGACAGACACACCGCCCTGACCGACAGACTGACAGACACACCGCCCTGACCGACAGACAGACAGACACACCGCCCTGACCGACAGACAGACAGACACACCGCCCTGACCGACTGACCGACAGACACACCGCCCTGACCGACAGACTGACAGACACACCGCCCTGACCGACAGACAGACAGACACACCGCCCTGACCGACTGACAGACAGACACACCGCCCTGACCGACAGACTGACAGACACACCGCCCTGACCGACAGACAGACACACCGCCCTGACCGACAGACAGACACACCGCCCTGACCGACAGACAGACAGACACACCGCCCTGACCGACAGACAGACACACCGCCCTGACCGACAGACAGACACACCGCCCTGACCGACAGACAGACACACCGCCCTGACCGACAGACAGACACACCGCCCTGACCGACAGACAGACACACCGCCCTGACCGACAGACAGACACACCGCCCTGACCGACAGACAGACACACCGCCCTGACTGACCGACCGACAGACAGACACACCGCCCTGACTGACCGACAGACAGACAGACACACCGCCCTGACCGACAGACAGACAGACACACCGCCCTGACCGACAGACAGACAGACACACCGCCCTGACCGACAGACAGACAGACACACCGCCCTGACCGACAGACAGACAGACACACCGCCCTGACCGACTGACTGACAGACACACCGCCCTGACCGACTGACTGACAGACACACCGCCCTGACCGACTGACTGACAGACACACCGCCCTGACCGACTGACTGACAGACACACCGCCCTGACCGACTGACTGACAGACACACCGCCCTGACCGACTGACTGACAGACACACCGCCCTGACCGACTGACTGACAGACACACCGTCCTGACCGACTGACCGACAGACACACCGTCCTGACCGACTGACCGACAGACACACCGTCCTGACCGACTGACCGACAGACACACCGCCCTGACTGACCGACAGACCGACAGACACACCGCCCTGACTGACCGACAGACCGACAGACACACCGCCCTGACTGACCGACAGACCGACAGACACACCGCCCTGACTGACCGACAGACCGACAGACACACCGCCCTGACTGACCGACAGACACACCGCCCTGACTGACCGACAGACCGACAGACACACCGCCCTGACTGACCGACAGACCGACAGACACACCGCCCTGACTGACCGACAGACCGACAGACACACCGCCCTGACTGACCGACAGACCGACAGACACACCGCCCTGACTGACCGACAGACCGACAGACACACCGCCCTGACTGACCGACAGACCGACAGACACACCGCCCTGACTGACCGACAGACCGACAGACACACCGCCCTGACTGACCGACAGACCGACAGACACACCGCCCTGACTGACCGACAGACCGACAGACACACCGCCCTGACTGACCGACAGACCGACAGACACACCGCCCTGACTGACCGACAGACCGACAGACACACCGCCCTGACTGACCGACAGACCGACAGACACACCGCCCTGACTGACAGACCGACAGACACACCGCCCTGACTGACAGACCGACAGACACACCGCCCTGACTGACAGACCGACAGACACACCGCCCTGACTGACAGACCGACACACCGCCCTGACTGACAGACAGACACACCGCCCTGACTGACAGACAGACACACCGCCCTGACTGACAGACAGACACACCGCCCTGACTGACAGACAGACACACCGCCCTGACTGACCGACAGACAGACAGACACACCGCCCTGACAGACCGACTGACAGACAGAGACACACCGCCCTGACAGACCGACTGACAGACAGAGACACACCGCCCTGACAGACCGACTGACAGACAGAGACACACCGCCCTGACTGACAGACAGACACACCGCCCTGACTGACCGACAGACAGACAGACACACCGCCCTGACTGACCGACAGACAGACACACCGCCCTGACTGACCGACAGACAGACAGAGACACACCGCCCTGACAGACCGACTGACAGACAGAGACACACCGCCCTGACAGACCGACTGACAGACAGAGACACACCGCCCTGACAGACCGACAGACACACCGCCCTGACTGACAGACAGACACACCGCCCTGACTGACCGACAGACAGACAGACACACCGCCCTGACTGACCGACAGACAGACAGACACACCGCCCTGACAGACCGACTGACAGACAGAGACACACCGCCCTGACAGACCGACTGACAGACAGAGACACACCGCCCTGACAGACCGACTGACAGACAGAGACACACCGCCCTGACTGACAGACAGACACACCGCCCTGACTGACCGACAGACAGACAGACACACCGCCCTGACTGACCGACAGACAGACACACCGCCCTGACTGACCGACAGACAGACAGAGACACACCGCCCTGACAGACCGACTGACAGACAGAGACACACCGCCCTGACAGACCGACTGACAGACAGAGACACACCGCCCTGACAGACCGACAGACAGACAGAGACACACCGCCCTGACAGACCGACAGACACACCGCCCTGACTGACAGACAGACACACCGCCCTGACTGACCGACAGACAGACAGACACACCGCCCTGACTGACCGACAGACAGACAGAGACACACCGCCCTGACTGACCGACAGACAGACAGAGACACACCGCCCTGACTGACAGACAGACAGACACACCGCCCTGACTGACAGACAGACAGACACACCGCCCTGACTGACAGACAGACAGACACACCGCCCTGACTGACAGACAGACAGACACACCGCCCTGACTGACAGACAGACAGACACACCGCCCTGACTGACAGACAGACAGACACACCGCCCTGACTGACAGACAGACACACCGCCCTGACTGACAGACAGACACACCGCCCTGACTGACAGACAGACACACCGCCCTGACTGACAGACAGACACACCGCCCTGACTGACAGACAGACACACCGCCCTGACTGACAGACAGACACACCGCCCTGACTGACAGACAGACACACCGCCCTGACTGACAGACAGACACACCGCCCTGACTGACAGACAGACACACCGCCCTGACTGACAGACAGACACACCGCCCTGACTGACAGACAGACACACCGCCCTGACTGACAGACAGACACACCGCCCTGACTGACCGACTGACAGACAGACACACACACACACCGCCCTGACTGACTGACTGACAGCTGGCTGGTGTACCTGCTGACAGATCACTGGTACTTAAGTCAAGATAACATGTTGTTACATGTATGGTAGATTTAACAAGTACAACCAGTCTATACTCAAACAGAGCATGTAGGCTAGACATTTCTATGGTACAGTCACAGTACATAGGCCTACAATAGCAGTTGGTGCTTACTGCTTAGTGACTGATTTGATGTTTGACTTTTAAAAGGGACAGATTTAGTAAGTGTACCTGGTATGTAATCTCTCCTAGTAGCACTAACAGAGATATACTGCTCTAAACCTGGATGACACCTGTCAAGGCTAGTGGATATATTAAGCACATGGAGATCCAGCACATTTCATGAGTCAATTGTGTACAAATCAGGCATATCACATGAAAGGATGCAGAATGCACAGTTAGGCTAGTTAGCAGTATTTCCACCACTGTGTGTCTTGGAACAAAATAGTTTGATGTGATGAATCCAATAGGGTAAATCCTGTTCAATCTGTCTTCTGCACCCCCCAACCGTAACATCTCAAAAACAGACAGACAACCCAGGCCTTGTGGTGGTTAACAATTCAGCATGTTAGTCTCATTTCAGTCACCATCATGTGAAGAGAAACACGCATCACTGCGTTTAGTGTAGAATTCAATTATCGGTCTCCCTAAATCCCGTAAGCCCACCTGCAGCCTCAAGTCAAGCGACAACCTGCTTCTCCACGCCCCCTGAAACAAGCTGGGCTGCTTGGCGAAATGGGCTTACAGCTCGACCACCCTCAGCGTCTAGAATGCCCTCCCAGACCACCTGAAGGTAGGGCTGGGCGATATATCGAATTCATTCAAATGAATGTTTTTGCGCAATATTCCAAATGCCTGCATCGCAAGAATAAAGTATTTTAAAAAATGTTAAGCGTTTATGTTCACTTGTCTTTTTGGTCTCGTTTCCTTTGCTCCTTCTGTGCACCTTCCCATTTACACCAGAAATCTGTATATAATGACGAGATGCACATGTCTCCGCCTGAACAATGGGAGTCTTTCTCCCAAAGGCAGGAAGTCAGGAGACAAGCTTAGGTCCAAAATAAACCCATTGGGCATATTTGACAGTTATTTGCCAGAGTGAAAGCTCACGCGTCGCCTCTTTCTCTGGTTTACACACACCAAGCCCTTCTCCATGCCACTGACAACAACAAAGATGAGAGATCACGTCTTCCTCTCTGACATGCGGTTTCAACGCGCTATTTGCATTTGAGGTTTGGTCCAACAGAATGGGTCATATGGACACAGAAACACATGGAGACATTATTTTACTGTAATAGAGGAGAAGTTGACCTTTCTACTGACACTACTAAAACGAAAGTATCAATGAACACTGAGTCTGGAAAATGAAAGGTCAGTTTGTTGTGTGCGGCATTGCGGTACCAAGTACCGCTAGCAGCATTTTAGCCAAAGACTGTTATACTAGCTGACTAGTCTGTTTTATAAACGCGCAATAAGCATAAAACACAAAATAAGGAATTGGCAACTCGTTCTCATTCTGATAAATAAGGAAGGATACTTTATTTCAACATCTGAACAAAGTGGACAGGCTAACATGCTGTTCAAACAGTTGGAGACAGACAGTATGGTGCGTTCATAACAACCACTGTTCTGCCTTGTTAGCTAGCAAAAAGATCCAAGTTGGCTAAACTTGACATATACAGGTTAGCTGGCTACTCACTAGCATGTGGGCTTATGCTTGAGATAATGTTTATATTAGACCTGTGTTCATTTTCTATAGCCAAATGCCTGTCACAAGAAATGAGTAATTATTACTGAATGTGCATAATGTTTGTATTTTGTATTTGTTATTTAGCAGATGCTCATATCCAGAGCAATTAGGGTTAAGTGCCTTGCTCAAGGAACATCAGCTTTTTTTACCTAGTTGGCTCAGGGATTCGAACCAGCAACTTTTTGTTTATTGAACCAACGCTCTTAACCACTAAATGGTTACATTTGTAACAAAAAAGTGCATTTTCATGAACAGACTTGAAACCCAGATCAGTGATTGCAAAAAAGCAGGGTCAACTATTTTGATTAAATAATTGTCTAGTGAACAGGGAAAGGAAAGGGGGATACCTAGTCAGTTATACAACAATGCATTCAACTGAAATGTGTCTTCCACATTTTAACCCAACCTCCCTGGGTCTTATGGTTGTGGAAGGCTTACGTTTAACTTAGGTATATCTTCACAAGCCCTGAATTCATTAGGATTATTGCTGACTGTTTGAAAATCGAGATATCTTGAATAGTCCCCCCCCCTAAAAATGTAGATATGATTTTTAGGCCATATCGCCCAGCCCTACCTGAAGGCACCACAGACTCGGGGCTCCTTAAAAAGGGGCCTGAAGACCTTGTTCTTTAGGAAGGCTTTCTGTTGATAGCTGTGCTCCTTGGTGTCCTTGTCTCTTGTCGCATCAGTGGTGTTCTTTATGTCAGTTTCCGTGTATAGTTGTTTTTTATTTTATGCAATGAGATTATTCTGTATAATGAAAAGCACTTTACAAATGTAATATATTAAATGATTAACCCTGTGTGTGGTTGTACTGTATTAGTACTAGCCTTTTCATGGGGGTATAGCCTAATTCTCTCTGACTGCCTGCAATAAATCAAATCAGGAACAATTTCACACTATCATACTAATTACACCCTCAGTTACATAAGATATACACACCCCACTAACACACCATTTCATGGTCAGTACCCTATTCATATAGTACTTTTAAAGGAAATCAGGGGCATTTGTGACACTACTGTCATGGTTCAGGTTAAGGTATGCACCAATGATTAGAATTTGTTTGTTTTCTGCATAGAAAAGTCTTGGGCAGGCCTCCTAAGTGTTTGAAATGCAAACATGTCTACACCGCCAAGATGGGGGGCCTCTAAAATTCAGCCGTGCCAACCGCTCTCCCTGCCACACCCACCACCTAACTAAAACCCGGGCCTCGCAGTCTATGATGATGTCATATGGATGAGTCTAACTTTAAAGCTTTGTTGGTGGTATGATTTCTTTGAGTGTGTGGGGAAAAAACACGTGGCTAAAATGTCACATGCAGAGAAACTTGAATGGTCAATTCACCAGACATGTTTAGGGAGTAGCCAAGATAATGAGGCTCTAAAAGGTCGCAGATTACAACTGTATAGAAACCAGGGGACCTGGTTGGCCTTTAAACAATGGGACCACTACCTCATCAGCCTCTACTGTACATTAGCCTATTCATCGTCACAGGCTGTAGACAGCATAGGCCCTATAGACAATCACCATTCAACATGACCTGTTTATTATTTTTATTACCTTTATTTAACTAGGCAAGTTGAACAAATTCTTATTTACAATGACGCCCTACTCCGGCCAAACCCTAACCCGGGTGTGCGCCGCCCTATGGGAATCACGGCCGGTTGTAATACAGCCTGGAATCAAACCAGGCTCTGTAGTGACGCCTCTAGCACTGAGATGCAATGCCTTAGACCGCTGCGTTACTCGGGAGCCCCATCACAATGTTAACAACTTGAATACAAGGAACCTGCCCTGCTCTTATCACTCCATGATTAACTAGATTACTCATTAGAGGTATAAATCATATTAGCAATAGAGTACATCTGTTTTATTAGTTCCTGGCTGATATGATGTGAGTGAGGAGAAAGGTCTGTATTGGCTAGGGGAGTATGAGGGTCCTGCCGGCTAAACTAAGCTAACTGCTAGCTAGGCTAATCCTGTGAGGCTATAAGGAAGGAACCCTTTCTGTTTCAGGGTCAGCAGCCCTGCAGTAGCTGTTCTTATTAAAACATTGCTAATTTAGCAGGCTCCTCTCACCTCATTCTCTCCGCCATCTCTCTCATTACTCCCTTGTTTCCCCTTCACAGCAGAGGGTTAATGAGCACACACCACTAGGGCTGAGCTATGATAGGGAATGTACACATGCACTCTATTCGCGTCTCTTCTCGTGGGGGCTACTGTACACACATTGATAGGACAACGCAGGACAACGAGGGCACACGTGTGCTGCAGCTTCAATATCTACTGTTGGTGGCTTAATGTGGCAATCAGCAGATGCTGCGTCCATTTTTAGACTTAAATTAATTATATGTATGAAGACTTATAAATGCCTCATGAGCTTAGTTCAAAAGGTTACATTTCTCCAGCCCCATCCCTCAGCTTCTTACCAAAACATGGGAGAACGCATTGTTATTGTTACAACTGCTGATCGCCAGTTTAAGCTATATTCAGTTTACATCAATATCATGCAATGTCATCGTCTCCTCAGACATGACGCATAATATTTACTTCTGTTGTATGGCAAGCTACAGTCATATGCTGCAGAAGCGTGTCTGAGAGACCGCATGCACACACACACACACACACACACACACACACACACACACACACACACACACACAGTGGATGTGCTTGTCTGGTCCCCGGGGACTCCAGGTACTTTGTGAGATCCCATCTATTCTGTTCTTCACCCATATTCACCACATATTAGTTGCAGGTCACTCCTGTGGCTATTAATAGAAACAGCCTCTTATGCAACACACAGACCCAGACAGTCACTGGCTCAGAGAGAGGGGGAATACTTTGATCATGTTTCGCTACACCCGCAATAACATCTGCTAAATATGTGTATGTGATTTGATTTTTATCATTCCAAGCGTTACAGCACTCCACATCCATTCTCTCACTTCGTCTGCTTGGTTACTGACTGACTGTACATTCCTCTAGTCTTTCACTGATTTATAATGTAGAATGATACTACACATCAAATTATCACTGAAATAGTACATGTCTACAACGTGCCCATTAGAGCCAACCGCTGTATGTATGATGATTCGCCAGAGATTTGTACTGACATTCTAGAGCGCTCCTGTCCATGGATGGAGCACTACAGGTCCCTGTTGTACGGCTGAGCTGCGTGTCAACAGTCAGTGTCTCTCTCTAAGCTAAGTCCTATATCCTCAAGGCCTTAAGACAGTAGGGATGTCTGTGAGGCTTTGGCTGTCAGACTGAGTTAGTTCTCTCGCCACACAAGGAGATTAAGGATTATAGACCGAGATGTCTAGCTGCTGTCACTCATGCACTTCTACCAATCACACAGCTGGAAGGACCGAGGCACAGCGGAGGCTAGGACTTTAAAAATCACAAATGCAATTTGTGCTCAAACAACTACAGTAGAGGTGCTGCCGCAAATCAAGAAAAGCTCTCTAGCCAGGTAGTCTAGTGACTTCTCTCTGTCCTTTCTACCATGGCCGTCTAGTGACTAACAGTTGAATTGTCTAGTCCTGTCACTGGTTTCCCATGATACTAGAGCTGCAGGAATGCAGTGAGCTGGTGAGTTTCCAGGATGTGCTAGTGAGTGGATGGGTTTGATTCATGTGTCTCTGAGCAGATAAGGGTTCTGTTTAGTTGCCTGCCTCAGTGTGTGTGTGTCTTGCCTCTGCACAGTTCTACTGGTGGACCACATTGTCAGGCCTCCCCTCTCTCCATTCCATTATTCCGTCACTAGCAGACATTACATCTGAACCCTACTCAAACCTGGGGCATAGACATCAGCTCAAACACAATCAGCAGGCTTTCTATTTCTAACTATCACCCTCACTAACTGACCAATTTAGAGCTTGTTGCAAGTCTGCAAGAAAGATTAAGTCATTGCGACCATGAGGAGTTAAACTGTAAATCAAGCAGCTTCAGGCATAAAACATGGTTATCCGTCACCCTGTCAGGAAATGCAAAAAGAGCAGTTTGAACATGCAGGCTACGCCACATTGGCCAGGAATCAAACACAGATACTGTCTGTGTGACTAAAGTGGACAACATTAGCCCACTGAGCTAAAGCCTAGGGCATTAACTCTCTGGGAGCTAATTGAAGTATTCCTGTCACAGGTGTGGTCACAACGTCACACAAGCCTGATGCAGTAAACTACCAGTGGGATAGAATACCATCTAGGCTAGGCTGTTGTGGTCATGACACACTTATTGTGTAACCTCCCTTGGTTCCCCTCCCTGGCTTAACAACGATATTAGTTAGGGGCAATTCCATGGTAACAGAATTATGCTGAAACGCAGATTTTTCACAAAAAATATTTCACATACCATACAACTCTATGCACAATGACTACTTTGAACAATTTACACAGTAAATAAAATTAAAACATTTACTGGAAAAACTATACAGATGCAAGGTTTGGTAACAGACTTACGGTAAAATCTCCCTCAGTTCTATTCTGTTACCAAATTTATTTTTGTAATATTCTTTTTTTATTTAACTAGGCAAGTCAGTTAAAAACAAATTCTTATTTACAATGACGGCCTAGTGGGTTAACTGCCTTGTTCAGGGGCAAAATTATAGATTTTTACCTTGTCAGCTCAGGGATTCGATCTAGCAACCTTTCGTTAACTGGCCCAACACTAACCACTTGGCTACCTGCTGCCCCGTATCTGTACAGTTCTTCCTGTAAATGTGTTTCCATAAAATGTTCTGTGTAAATTGTTAAAAGTAGTCCTTGTGCATAAATTCTATGGGTGGTTAAACTTTTAAAATCGATGTTTTTTGTTTGGTATACATTTTAAAGAGAAAAATCTGAGTCTCAGCATAATTCCATTACCATGTAATTGCCCTTCGGCCCTGTGCAGTGGAGAGCATAGCACAATCAAGGCTCTTTCCATGAGAGAAAGTGTGTGTGTGTGTGTGTGTGTGTGTGTGTGTGTGTGTGTGTGTGTGTGTGTGTGTGTCCCCTCTTCTCATTCACATTAGTAACCCTGCACCAAAAGAGACTGTTTTATTATAGAAGTTTGAGCTGGGCTGACCAGCCTCTGATGCAGCGTGAATGAGGGAGAACAACTGAGCGGGGTGGGGGGGGCTCAACATCTGTCTGGAACAGTAGAGGACCACCACATACACCACTAGAGAGATAGCGAGACCACCATGTCTGGCCAACACTTCACTGTTAAGGCGTGAGCATGCTTCCGTTTGGCTGGCGCCTAGCCCAACTCAGCTAGCTGAACTGAAGGAGTGTGCTTGCATTCTCCCTTAAAAAGGCCTTTGTTTGGGGCCTCCCGAATGGCGGAGCGGTGTTAGGCACTGCATCGTAGTGCTAGAGTCTTCACTACAGATCAGGGTTAGATCCCGGGCTGTGTTGCAGCTGGGATGTCCTTATCCCATCGCGCTCTAGCGATTCCTTGTGGTGGCCGGGCGCATGCACGCTAACGTCGGTCGTCAGCTGTCAGTGTTTCCTCTGACACATTGGTGCGGCTGGCTTCCGGGTTAAGCGAGCAGTGTGTCAAGAAGCAGCGCGGCTTGGCAGGGTCGTGTTTTGGAGGACAAATGGCTCTCGACCTTCGGCTCTCCCAAGTTCGTATGGGAGTTGCAGCGATGGGACAAGACTAACTACCAATTGGATATCACAAAATTGGGGAGAAAACGGGGTGAAACATTTTTTGAAATAAAGAAAAAAATGAAAAAATATTACTGTTTGAAAAATGAGAAAAAAGTAGCAATAGTACTGGTTGTCCATTTTGCGACACTGTAGCCAGTATAAACTTCCTCAAAATAGTCAGAATTAATTTTAGATAACTTAATAAATTGGTCATTCATTGACGTTTTTGCTGAAGAGATCTTAGTTGCGCAATTCTACATCTAACTAGAGGTCGACCGATTATTCGGAATGGCCGATTAATTAGGGCCGATTTCAAGTTTTCATAACAATCGGAAATCGGTATTTTTGGCCGCCAATTTTTTTTAATATATATATAAATATATATATATTTTACACACACACACACACACACACACACACACACACACACACACACACACACACACACACACACACACACACACACACACACACACCTTTATTAAACTAGGCAAGTCAGTTAAGAACACATTCTTATTTTCAATGACGGCCTAGGAACGTTGGCTTAACTGCCTTGTTCAGGGGCAGAATGACAGATTTTTACCTTGTTAGCTCAGGGGTTCAATCTTGCAACCTTACGGTTAACTAGTCCAACGCTCTAACCACCTGCTTTACATTGCACTCCACGAGGTTACGCGAATGCAGTAAGAAGCCAAGGTAAGTTGCTAGCTAGCATTAAACTTATCTTAAAGAAAACAATCAATCAATCATAATCACTAGTTAACTACACATGGTTGATGATATTACTAGTTTATCTAGCCTGTCCTGCGTTGCATATAATCGCTTAGGTACACGTTGCTCCAACCATAAACATCAATGCCTTTCTTAAAATCAATACACAAGTATATATTTTTAAACCTACATATTTAGTTAATATTGCCTGCTAACATGAATTTATTTTAACTAGGGAAAATGTGTCACTTCTCTTGCAAACAGAGTCAGGGTATATGCAGCAGTTTGGGCCGCCTGGCTCGTTGCGAACTGTGAAGACTATTTCTTCCTAACAAAGACAGCCGACTTCGCCAAACGGGGGATGATTGAACAAAAGCGCATTTGCCAAAAAAGCACAATCGTTGCACGACTGTACCTAACCATAAACATCAATGCCTTAAAATCAATACACAGAAGTATATATTTTTAAACCTGCATATTTAGCTAAAAGAAATCCAGGTTAGCAGGCAATATTAACCAGGTGAAATTGTGTCATTTTGCGTTCATTGCACGCAGTCAGGGTATATGCAACAGTTTGGGCCGCCTGGCTCGTTGCGAACTAATTTGCCAGAATTTTACGTAATTATGACATAACACTGAGGGTTGTGCAATGTAACAGGAATAACGTTTTGTTTTCGAGATGATAGTTTCCGGATTCGACCATATTAATGACCTAAGGCTCGTATTTCTGTGTGTTATTATATTAGAATTAAGTCTATGATTTGATAGAGCAGTCTGACTGAGCGGTGGTAGGCAGCAGCAGGCTCGTAAGCATTCATTCAAAATAGCACTTTCGTACGTTTTGCCAGCAGCCCTTCGCAATGCATTGCGCTGTTTATGACTTCAAGCGTGTCAACTCCCAAGATGAGGCTGGTGTAACCGATGTAAAATGGCTAGCTAGTTAGCCAGGTGCGCGCTAATAGCGTTTCAAACGTCACTCGCTCTGAGACTTGGAGTATTTGTTTCCCCTTCCTCTACATGGGTAACGCTGCTTCAAGGGTGGCTGTTGTCGTTGTGTTCCTGGTTCAAGCCCAGGTAGGAGCGAGGAGCGGGACGGAAGCTATACTGTTACACTGGCAATACTAAAGTGCCTATAAGAACATCCAATAGTCAAAGGTATATGAAATACAAATCGTATAGAGAGAAATAGTCCTATAATTCCTATAATAACAACCTAAAACATCTTACCTGGGAATATTGAAGACTCATGTTAAGGAACCACCAGCTTTCATATGTTCTCATGTTCTGAGCAAGGAACTTAAACGTTAGCTTTTTTACATGGCACATATTGCACTTTTACTTTCTTCTCCAACACTTTGTTTTTGCATTATTTAAACCAAATTGAACATGTTTCATTATTTATTTGAGGCTAAATTGATTTTATTGATGTATTATATTAAGTTAAAATAAGTGTTCATTAAGTATTGTTGTAATTGCCATTATTACAAATAAATAAATAAAACAAAGCGGCCGATTAATCGGTATCAGCTTTTTTTGGGTCCTCCAATAATCGGTATAGGTGTTGAAAAATCATAATCGGTCGACCTCTACATCTAACTAAGGTGTTTGGTGAAGTATCTTTTAATAAAAAAATGTGCATGATGATGAATCGTCTCTCGTTGAATGACAACAAAGACTTTATTGAAGAATCCCTACTGTTGACCAATCATCGACGAAGGGGCGTAGACTTCGGCGCCAAACTTTGGCTTGCGTCCTGAACAATTTCAGTCCGAACAGTCAAAAAAAAAAATCACTTAAGTCCAAAACAAACAAAAATGTCACAAAATGTCATAATATATGCACAAACTCTACCAAACTGTTCCGGCTGAGAAGCATGCGGACGCCTTTACAGTAACACAGCCAAGGTTTATTCTTGGGCTTCTTTTCTGTTTAATGTAATCTCTGGTTTACTCTGTTGGCTAGGCTGGAGTAATAATTTCATGTCCATCTACTGAATAACCTCTACTCACTATATAAAACTCCTCAGTTTATGTTTACATGGCATACAGTGAGTAAAAATGTCAATTATTTTAAACAGCCAGTGTAGCATTGCAGAGAGAATCTACTGTAATGCTGACATACCCAGAATATGGTGATCATTCACTCTTTGCATAGACACTATTCAACAGACATATGGTAAAGAATTAAGCAAACTCCATTTGAGGTTGAGAACTTCAACGTTGTATCCAAAATAATAACATTCTAGTAAAAATGCTAATTAGTATTTTATGTAATGAAACATGGGGACAGTGAGCCAATCTTAAGCTACATGGCTCTGACTGAGACTTCCTTCTGTGTACAGTGAATGACATAGAGGAAGGGACAGAGAGTGATGATAAGCTCTCTGACATGGAAATATCTGCTCTCTCATGACACTGGGAGCTCGGAGAGCTTATCCCACACACACACACACACACACACACACACACACACAGTAAAAACACATTAAAACACTGAGGGTAAGCTACTTAGTGTCACATTGAGAATGCAAAATAGAACAGTTATCATAATATTAGTCTATCAGCAATTCATATTTACCCCAGGCAGTGTGGTATGTCTTAATACGTGGAGTAGGAGAAATTACTCATGATATGGTTGACAATCTAGCCCAACACCATGAGAATGCCCACTTAGCTACCTAGTTAGTATTGCATTTCTGCCAAAGCTCTATTGAAAACCAACTAACGTTAAACTTCAATTCAAAATCAAGCCTAATGTGACCAGATGCTGATTTGCATTAACAGGACGATAACCACTGCTAGCCGTCATCCCTGATTTGCCAGTCAACCACATTCTGACACATAGATGACACTATTGTTAGCTAGCTGAGCTTTAGGTTTAACTTAGTAGTAGCGTTACAGGGCCATGAAACATCGATTTGCCCACCACCAACCAACCCCAATGGACCGACTTACCGAATGGTTGACTCCCCACATAAGGACGCTGAGCAGAGGGTCACTGGCTCGGAAAAGCTTCACTTTCTGAGCCACAAAGTGTTTCTTCTTCGTCTTCGTCTTGCTCGCAATAGATGCGGCAATGCTGCTCGCTGTAGCCATCTTTAGTTTCGTGAAATAGGCTGGATATCACTCAGTCAGTGACAGTTATTTATGGAGCTGGGAGAGTAGCCACTCAATGATCACCCTCCCTCTGCATTTAGCTTGCGAGCAAGCCGAAAACAACAGTATTTTCTGTATTACCTAGCCTCTCTAATTTGCATTAGCTTTTAGTTAGCTGGTTAACGATATGACGGTCGTTGATAATGTATTGTAAAATATTAACGTTATTTCCTTCACTGTCAGCTAACGCACCACTAGCTCATTAACCCAACACTTCCCCCCAACATCGTAAGTCACCTCTTCCTTCCTCAAACTCCTCACCCCCGACACGACAGCCTCACCGAGTCGACGTCGTCACTTAGCATTGCTCTCTGGCTAACCAAGCAACTGACTGGACGCATCCAGGCAAAACATTTAGGAAGCTAACACCGCAATGGTCAAATAAAATAAAAATGTTAATGCAGCCTTAGCAATAATTTTTCCAACGAACTACACTAAAATGCCAACGCAGCTCGCCTGCCTACTGGTACTGCATACTCCGACCTAACGCTTTAGCAGAGCAGTGGCAGCACTGGCCAAAGCTAACGGTCGTTAGCTTGCTAACTAGCTAGCTATTCAGTCCTTTTGGTTTTTCTCCCTCCTACGCGTTCGTTGGTCAGCCTCGAAATATGACAGTGGCCCAACCGTTCCAGTGCCAAAGAGGAGAAATCTCAAATCTACGTTTTATCAAAACTGTTCTTTCCTACGATGCTTTCGGCTCGGTGTTGTACTGTCAACTGACAGCTCGAGGGAAGGATGACAGCCAGAGCGACATTCCCTCGTGCAGACAGATTGGACAATAGTAGCGTTCCAGGTAGCCTAAATTGGCAGACGCCTTGCGCTATTGACCACATTGTTGAATCCAGTTCTGCATTTATGTAGATTTTAGTGATTACAGATCTGTATCAGATATCTAAAAATACGGAGGTAATGTTTATCATTGCAAGAACCCCAGCAATATGACTTAACGATATGATAATATGCGTCATGTAGGCGGCCTGGAACGTTCCCATTCTATTCAGTCTTTCACTCTGCTAATGTTGCGTTAAAGACCACTTAGAACACGGAACTAGGAATCCTCCGACTTCAGAAACACTGGCATCTTCCTACAGCTCCGACATTCTGACCTGAATGTCACTGACGTCATGATTTGTCCTCGTTTTTTCCCAAGTTCCCAGTTGTCTTGAAAGCACAATGATACCCGAGTTTCCCACTTGGGATGTATCAGAATCAACCAACAGGAAGCTCCACGCAAATAACTTACATGACGTGAACGCGGCATGAGCCCTTTTTTTCTCCATAGTTCACAGTGTTCTTGAACGCACCAACACACTGCAGTCCAACCTCCTCAAGTATGGTCTCTCTCTCGCCCTCTCTTTAGTGTGATTCCCTTCTGTCAAATAAAATACTGTATTCATACAAAATGTGACACATTTTAGAAAAAGGACATTGATAAATGCTGGTCCTTTTTATTTTAAAGTAATATTTTCAGCCGTGTGCATGTGTGTGTGTGTGTGTCTATGTAGGCTACTGTATGCATGTCCTTTTGCAAACCTTAATAATACATAGTGAAAAGCTATAAAATATCTGCACACCCCCATCCCCTAATCTTGAACCTTTATTTGAGATTAATCTGTATCACTCAGGGCAGGCAGGCCGCTGACAATGACAGTGTCCCGCATGGCCAGAGGTGCTTTAATGCTTTTAGAGGTCGTTTGGGTGTTTTGGTGCAGAGCAGTGCAGAGTGTGCTGTTTCCAGCCGCGGTGCTGTGTCAGGGCGTCGTTGTGGTGGAGGAAGCCCCGCTCTGTCTGCTGGTGATGATGTGGAGCTCATTTGGTTTATGACTCACCCTCCTCATGCCAGGAGCCTCTTCTGCTGCTGTGGGAGACAGGCAAGCCAACTCTTAAAGGCACAGCCACACCATTACTACTGAATAGAATATAATTGAAAGTGGGTGTGGGTGACATTCAGACAGGCAGACAGTAAAATAAATACAAAACAGCAAAATGACACACATGTATATTGCCCTATATGAAGGTAAACCAATAATCCCTAACCAAACAGTTCGTAAAATGTTCAGGTTGTTATTTTAATGCAAAATTAGTCTCCAAGCCACTAAAAATGCAGGTAAGCTTTGCAAATTGTTATTTTGTGTTAGCAGTGTTAACTGTACAAGCTGTGCATGCAAAATAAGGCCACAGGGCAAATATTATGAAATGTAAATTGTTCTTTGTGTTGCGAAGGCATGCAAAGCTAACATCTTGCTGAGGATGTTGGCAAATTACCAGAACAACCAGTTGATAAAAAGCCACAGTATGTGATTTGCAGTAATTAACTGATGAAATATAGTCTATCTTTATTTTGTATGATGGTCATCATCAACCAAATAAAGGACCTACCTACTCTATCGTTTTTGTTGCACATTCCATGCGCACCACTTCAAGTGCAACTTGCATGTGAAAATGTCATGGGATGCATTTTATTGTTTATGTTTTGGCTAGTGGTCCAATCCATATAATTAGGAATTAAAATCCAAATCTTTATTATTCACATAAAAGAGTGTGGCACATTCTAAACCAAAGGCTTTCCTTCATTTCATGAAAATCTTCCAACTTCTGGCTTCCAGTTTAGACCACACACACAAAAAAACATTGAACTAAGAATTAGATAGGATCTCTATGACTAAAACTATGTGGCATTCGTCGTCTTGGAACAAAATGTCAAACTTGCTTTCCAAAACATCATTTGCTAGCTAGCTAACAGACTAGCTGAAAACCTGTATGCAAGATAGCTAGGTACTGATCGTCGGCGGACTTGAACAACAGGTAAGAAACGGTTAATTATTCAAATGGTAATCAGGAAGGTCATCATAAATTTCCTAAAAGCAACCTCATTTGGACGTCCTGGGTAATTGTGTTAGCAAGCTCTCTTACAACCTTAGCATGCAGGTTAGTTAACGCGTTAGTTAACAAGCTAAGTTCAGCCAGTGCATGCCAAAGTTGACACCCATGTAAACATTGACAGCATGTTATAAATGGGTAAATAAGTTTTCTGAAAAATATGTTGTTTGTATTTTCAGGATGGGAAGAAAATTTAGAAAGAGAGTGAGCCTCCATCTAAGGATCTGGTAAGAAGATTAAGATATGTGGTGGCGGGGGTCAATTTAATGAGAAGTCAAGCAACTTAATCTCTGCCTCTATCAATTAAATTCAAAGGGCTTTATTGGCATGGGAAACATATGTTTACATTGCCAAAGCAAATTGAATAGTCTCTCTCTTCTTCCCCTCTCTAGTTTGCTAGTTTGACACCCTGCCGATCAAGAGTAAGAAGGCAGCCCCTGTGGTCCTCATGCTCAATTCCCCTGAAGAGGTTTTGGCTAAAGCTTGCTAAGCCATCCACAAATTTGCAGGGAAAGGTGTTTTTACCCTTGATGTTGCTGAGAGAACTAACGTCTTAGCAATATGGTATCCTTTCTTCATTGAAATAATCACATTATCTGAAAAAACTGGACTGTGGAAAGCTGTGCAATGAAAGCGATATATTAATTTGAGCCTGGACCAAAGCTTGGGAGCAGCTTACCTATTGAGCATAAAGCCCTATCTATCTATCTATCTATCTATCTATCTATCTATCTATCTATCTATCTATCTATCTATCTATCTATCTATCTATCTATCTATCTATCTATCTATCTATCTATCTATCTATCTATCTATCTATCTATCTATCTATCTATCTATCTATCTATCTCTTTCTCACTCTTGCTCTTTCTCAATCTCTCTCTCCACCATCTATCTCCCTGTCTCTCTGTCTCCCCATGGTGGTAGGTGATGAAAACAGGAGCTCTCTGCTGGGGCTGGGGACAGTGGAGCCTCTGTCTCATCTCATATCCCACGAAGACAAGCTGGTCCACCACAACGCCTTCATGGCCCTGGGGGTCATGGCTGCCAACAGTAAGGAACCCTTCTCTAGCTACTGCAGTAGGATAGTAACAACTACTGATATAGGATTAGTAACACAATGCAGTAACGAAATCAGTTATTTAGGGTCGGTCACACTGTACACAATGGTGAATTGTGGCTGAAGACAAGATTGTTGCCAGAAACATTAGGTCATTTCGGATTCTGCTCTGTTTGAAATGTGATGTAAAAAAAATTCTGAAGAAACTGGATGTCATTCCTTCTGTCATCGGAAAGCTGTCACCTGAAAGTATGCTCTGGTTGAGCGTTTGGTGGCGGCGTGGCTCTCATATCTTCTTGAGTATCAATCATATGTTTCCACCAGTCATTAAATCATTGTGACATTTCACAATTCATTGTATCTGTCTGTATCTGTGTGTATCTTTCTGTGTGTGTGTGTGTGTGTGTGTGTGTGTGTGTGTGTGTGTGTGTGTGTGTGTGTGTGTGTTTATATGTGTGTGTTCCTGTGCCAGAGGATGTGGTGGTCTGTGAGTTGTGCCTGGCCTCCCTGTTGGTGGCTTCAACTGTAAGGTCCAGATCTCGGACCAGGAAGTACTAGAGCCGGTCATACAGCTGCTATCCATCCCTGACCCTGATGTCAAGAGGAACTCTGAGGAGTCTATCTACAACCTGGTGCAGGTGTGTGTTTTGTGTGTGTGACCGATGGGGCTTGAACTCAAGTCTCCTGCTCGCCACGAGACTATATTAGCCTGTTGAGCTAAAGCCCCATTTTACATGTGTGTAGGACCTCCCCAGCCGCGTGTCTGTGCATGAGATGAATGGCGATTTCCTCTCCTGTAGCTGTTGAGATCTGATTTCCCGGTCATTCAGCAGTTTGCCTGAGGACCCCGGCAAGCGTAACCATGGATAATAACACACATGTCACCTTCAGGGAGAAGCATGGCTTTGACAGGCTGCTGGAGTTCCTCTGCAACAAGGTCTGTGTAGGTCATATATTTATATTTATCACATACTTGAAAGTACTGTAGTTGTGAAGTATTTAACATGCTCTTGATCGAACTTGTAGTTTGATCTTTCTATTGAATTCATTCTACCAGGTAAACAAAATCAAGCAAAGCTCAAGTATTTTAAAGAATTTGACTCATTCCTTGTGTTTGTGTCTTGTAGTTGTTCAGTGATCTGCATGTAGCAGCTCTACAGGTGGTCTCCATCTGTTTGTAGGACAGAGACCGCCTCCAGCTGATCCATGAGACTGGAGGTCTCCAGAGGTTACTGCAGTTCATCACCACTCCCAACATGCTGGACATTCAGACACACGTTGTCAAGGCCATCTCCAGGGTGCCTCAGAGCTGCAAGGGCTAAGTGTGTGTGTATGTCCACCCCCGTTATCTCTTCATTTTATTTCATTAAATAAGTGTCATTGGCTTAGTTCAGAAGCTCCATCATATGATTCCCGGTATGGTGGCTCACGCTGTGGTCATTCTCACCAACATGGCCGAACAGGAATTCCTGCACGGCAGCATCCTGTCCCACGGGGTCATAACCGCCCTCCTGGAGCCGCTGCAGTCTGTGCACACACACACCCTTGTCAGAGCCATGCAGGCCCTCGCCGTTCGCCTGCGACGCTGAGGAACAGGCAGACATGAGTGTGTCTTTGCCCGTAGTGTGGGTTTCAAATCTGGGTCAAATACATCAAATTCTTGAGTTTTCCCGGTACGATGGAACCAATGGAATATTCCCAAAGTACAAACTCCCTCCTCTCATTCCAGCTCTTCCTGTTTAGCTGAGGAATGAGGAAGGCCTTGTCCCATTGGTCAAACTGCTACGGTCCAATCACAGGAGGTACGCCACAATGCATGCTGGGCTATCAGTGTGTGCACCAACAATGCCATGGAAATGTGCAAGCTGGGGTGAGTGTGGACGTGTTTAACTATACATGTAGGGACCAGAAGTCCTCACAAGAATAGTAAACTAACACAAATTGAACCAACTGGGGTTATTTTGTTAGTCCCCACAAGGTCAAATGCTTTTTCTAGCGGATTTAGGGTTAAGGTTAGGGTTAGGGTTAGAATTAGGGTTAGGGTCTAGGGTTGGTTTTAGCATTAGGTTTAAGGTTAGGTTTTGGGGTTAGGGTCAGGGTAAGGGTATTCTTAGGGGTTAGGGGTTAGGGAAAATAGGATTTTGAATGGGACTGAATTGTGTGTCCCAACAAGGTTAGTTATACAAGAGAGTGTGTGTCTGTGCGTGTGTGGGTTAAGTGTTTTCCATTATTAAATGGCTTTGGCTTCCATACAATACCACAGATGGATATCTAGTCAGTCGTACAACTGAATGATTGCAACTGAAATGTGTCTTCTGCATTTAACCCAACCCTTCTGACATTTCAAGACAGATTGCATAATGAAATGCTGTTGTGATTCTAATCACCAGAGAGGTAGGAGGGTTTTAGTGGTGATCCACAGAAGAGATTTACTAAGCTACCAGCAGATGGCAGTATAGCTCTGTAATATTTCTTTTTTTTTAGCTCCCAACCCAATGACAAGTACAGTTTTTGACTTAACCGGGTGTTTGAGTCCTTAGTTTAGGGCTGATATATCTGCGTAGCTGTCACGTTCTGATCCGTAAAGGTGTTATTTGTTAGTGTTTAGTATGGTCAGGACGTGGCAGGGGGTATTTTGTTTATATGTTTCTGGGATTGTTAGTCTATGTGTATAGACAAGGGGTGTTTGATTAGAGTGGTCTAGAGTTTTGGTATATGTTCTAGGTTAGGGCATTTTCTATGTTTATTCTAGTCACTCTGTTTCTATGTGCAGTTTTGTTCTTGACCTTCAATTGGAAGCAGCGGCTCCTCGTTGCTTCTGATTGAAGGTCCTATAATTAGGGGTTTGTTTGTATTGTGGATTGTGGGTAGTTGTATTCTGTTTTGTGCTTATCACCTCACAGAACTGTTAGTGTCGTTTCCGTTAATTGTATACTTGTTTCATTTGTTTCTCCTTCTTCTATATTAAAAAAAGAAGATGAGTATACACTTCCCTGTTGCGTCTTGGTCCTCCACACACGACACGTGTTACAGTAGCTTGTAGAGTCCCTCTTTTATATTTTTCTGGGCCTCTCACTGCCCAGGGCTGTGTTCCAAAACTCTTCAAACTCTGGACCTCCTCTCATTTGACATAGCATTGTTTGCACTCCCCTCAGTGTGTCTGGTCTATGAGCCCTGACTCTGAAAGCCATCTGATCTTTCTTCCGCTGTGCCCTTCACCTCTCCTGTCATTCTCCTGTAAAGATAATACTTTTTTCAATTGCAGCTGCAGAGTTTTAAAACAGCCTATCACTCGAATATTGTTGCTTTAAATCAGTGCACGCGCGAGCCCTCTTGTAGTCTCTCTTTCTTCATCAACTCTTTTTCAAATTGCATCCAAAATATATAATCCTGTTCAGTGGTGATTTTAGCATGTAAATCTTGGTCGTGTCACGTCCTGACCATTGTAAGAGGTCATTTGCCATAGTGGAGTGGTCAGGGCGTGATAGGTGGTTGTTTTGGGCTTTTCTGATTCTAGGTGGGATCGTGCTAGAATTCTATTTCCATGTTTCGTTTTCCATGTTTTGGCCGGGTATGGTTTCCAATCAGAGGCAGGTGTCTTTCGTTGTCTCTGATTGGAAGCCATACTTAGGCAGCCGGTTTTCCTTTGGGGTTCGTGGGTAGTTGTTTCCGTTTAGTCTAGTGTACCTGACGGGATTGTTGTTGGTTGTTAAAATGTATTTATTAAAGACAAAGAATGAGCACTATACACGCTGCGCCTTGGTCTCCATTCAACGACCCCTATGACAGGTCAGGCAAAACAAAAACAAAAAAGTGGGATGCATGCCAGCAAAGCCACTACACCACACTAAATACTACATTAATTGCAGTATAACCTTGACAAACGGTGCCCACAAACTGTTAGGGCCTACATAAAGCAGTCCCAACATCTTACCACTGCTACACCTGGCCATCAGCAGAGCCTTGTCTGGCAGCGAAACAGTTAATTCAGCCTAATTTACTGCCTTTAAAAAAAAACCTGGCTGATATGGCTGACTTGCTTAAACAAATGTGGTTTCTGACAATTGAGATTTGTACAAACTGTGTTCATAAGGGGATGACAAGCGGATAAGAGGCAATCCGTAATTTCAATTAAGACATTAATGAGCGAGCTAGGACGGACGTACTGTAGTCAATATAACCATTTGTTTAGCACTTTTGAAATGTACAGCGACAGAATTCAGAACATGGGCCGTTCTTACAGTGCTCTCCTTGTACACCAAGTCAGAACCGTAGGACAAATAAATCTAGCATATACTGTATGCAGACAATGAAAGCTCTTACAATAGTCAATGATTACATTTCTCTAAAACAGGTTATAGGCTACATGTGCACCACCAAGTCAGAACAGTAGGCGAAATTAAAAGGGGTAAATAGACCAAATTATTAGGGTGAGGCAAATGGGCTACTAACAGCTTACTACACAACATACACTTAGTATTACTTTCTTAGCTACAGTATACATATCTCCCTGTGTAACGGCTGTCGTTGGGAATAGATGACCAAAATGCAAGCGGGATGTGGATACTCATCTTTAATATTTATTTTAAATAAAGTGAACATCAAAACAATAAACAAGAACGACTCACGACAGGCTAACAGGCTATACATACAAAATAATAGCAGTGCTAGCGCAACAACCCACAAACCCAAGTGAAAAACACACACCTAATATATGACTCCCAATCAGGAACAACGATAACCAGCTGTCCCTGATCGGGAGCCACACAGACCAACATAGAAACATACAACCCAGAACAAACATACACAGACATCTTCTGCCACGTCCTGACCGAATTACTACACAACTACACCCTCTGCTGGTCAGGACGTGACACCCTGGCATATTACATCATTTTTGCAGCAACATCAATACATTTTTGGACTCACCTTGTTGTGCTGTGCTCACTTGAACAGGAAGGTGCCGGGGCGGACCTTCGTGGGCAAATTTTGTCATCAAAGTGGCATTCTCTGGATTTATGGTGCTTTCAAAACAACTGGGGAAAAAACAAGGTTGAGTCATGATGACGTCATTGATCTTCAGGTTGTAGCTCTAGAAAGAGGTCGGATTTACAATTCCGAGTTGGATGACCGTTCAAAACGTATTTTCCCAGTCAGAGCTCGTTTATTCCCGACTTCCCAGTTGTCTTGAACTCACTGAAGTCAAGTTTTCGCAGTTCGGAGTTTTGTGTGCGGCACAAATCATGCTTCATTAACAGCATGGCCAGTGTTGAATGTTTATAATTTTAAACTTGGAAAAGAGCCCCTTAATCCCAGATTCGGGATCACACAGCCACTCCACTGAATAGCAGGCTAGTGATTGCTTTGCAATGCTTGCAGTTAGCCACTGTCACTGATTCCGTCCATACCTCATTGTAGAATTTGCGATTTCCAACCAATACGTTTTATTTGTAATTTCTCTTAATTATTTATCTTCATATGCCAAGGATGAAAAAGGATTTGCCAGTAGATTGTCGATTGGCTTTGGGGGTGACCAGTGAGATATACCTGCTGGAGCGCGTGCTACCCCAGGGTGCTGCTATGGTGACAGGTGAGCTGAGATAAGGCGGGGCTTTACCTAGCAGAGACTTGTAGATAACCTGTAGCCAGTGGGTTTGGCGATGAGTATGAACCGAGGGCCATCCAACGAGAGCGTACAGGTCGCAATGGTGGGTAGTATATGGGGCTTTGGTGACAAAACGGATGGCACTGTGATAGACTGCATCCAGTTTGTTGAGTAGAGTGTTGGAGGCTATTTTATAGATGACATCACCGAAGTCGAGGATCGGTAGGATGGTCAGTTTTACAATGGTATGTTTGGCAGCATGAGTGATGGACGATTTGTTGCGAAATAGGAAGCCGATTCTAGATTTAATTTTGGATTGGAGATGCTTAATGTGAGTCTGGAAGGAGAGTTTACAGTCTAACCAGACACCCAGGTATTTGTAGTTGTCCACGTATTCTAAGTCAGAGCCGTCCAGAGTAGTGATGCTGGACGGGCGAGCAGGTGCGGGCAGTGATCGATTGAATAGCATGCATTTAGTTTTACTTGTGTTTAAGAGCAGTTGGAGGCCACGGAAGGAGAGTTGTATGGCATTGAAGCTCGTCTGGAGGTTAGTTAACACAGTGTCCAAAGAGGGGCCAGAAGTATACAGAATGGTGTCATCTGCGTAGAGGTGGATCAGATAATCACCAGCAGCAAGAGCAACATCATTGATGTATACAGAGAAGAGAGTCGGCCCGAGAATTGAACCCTGTGGCACACCCATAGAGACTGCCAGAGGTCCGGACAACAGGCCCTCCGATTTTGACACACTGAACTCTATCAGATAAGTAGTTGGTAAACCAGGCGAGGCAATCATTTGAGAAACCAAGGCTGTCGAGTCTGCCAATAAGAATGTGGTGATTGACAGAGTCGAAAGCCTTGGCCAGGTCGATGGATAAGGGTACGGCTAAAGGCTATATGAACTGGCCGTCTAGGACGTCTGGTTAATGCATATTGAGCAGGGCTAGAGGCTCTACAGTGAAATAAGACAGTAATCACTAACCAGGACAGTAATGGATAAGGCATGTTGATATTAGAAAGAGTCATGCGTAGCCAAGTGAACATATGGGTCCAGTCAGTGGTTGGGCTGGCTGGAGACACGGCGATTCAGACAGTTAGCAGGCCGGTGCTAACAAGCTAGCAGTTAGTAGGCCGGGGCCAACAAGCTAGCAGTTAGCAGACAGGGGCTAGCAAGCAAGCAGTTCGCAGCCCGGGGCAAGCAAGCTAGTAGTTAGCAGACCGGGGCTAGCAAGTTAGCAGATGGGGACGTCGCGATGGAGGTAAGTCAGTTTTTGCCTCTTCGTGCGGTGACGTCGATAGACCAGTCGTGGATTAGTAGGGTTCCAAGTAGCTCTAGGTAGCTAGCAGGCCGTGGTTAGCAGAATAGGCCTTCAGTGGACGTCGCGCCCGAGGGGCCTGATTATGTCGGTATTCCAGTCGTAGAGGATCGGCGGGGTTCCGTGCCCCGTACCGGCAGTAGAAGGGGTCCGGATATTGTAGCCCAGGAGTGGGCTTCGGTGGTAGCCCAGGAGCCCTAGCCAGGCTAGCTTCAGGCTAGTTGGTGCTTGCTCCGGGATGGAAACGCTAGCTAGGAGTAGTCACCCGGGATTGCGGTAAGCTAGTTGCGAAGATCCAGATTAAAATGTTCAGAGTTTGCGGTATGGAGAATCCGGGGATATGGATAGAAAAAAAAATATGTCCGTTATGCTCTGGTTTGAGTCACGTTGTATGAACTGGCGAGAGCTTTCCGAGCTAAAGGTTAGCTGATGACCGCTAGCAGTGGTTTGCTGACTGGTAGCTGGTAGGTAGTTAGCTGGCTAGCTTCAGTTGAGGGATTCCAGATCCGAAGTAAATAGAAATATTTAGAAAAAAAACAGATCCACGCCACATTGGGTGAGGCTGGTTGCAGGAGAGTATTTAGAAGTTGAGGTTTAGGAAAATATTAAAAAAAGATATGCAAAGAAAAAGATATAAAAAGATATATACAAGGGACACGACAGGACAAAGACAAATACGTCTGACTGCTACGCCATCTTGGAGTGCATACATACTTGTGAGGTGTCTGTTTCTAAAACTAGAACCCTAATATACTTGTCCTCTTGCTCAGTTGTGCACCGGGGCCTCCCATTTCTCTTTATTTTCTGGTTAGGGACAGTTTGCGCTGTTCTGTGAAGGGAGTAGTACGCAGCGTTGTACGAGATCTTCAGTTTCTTGGCAATTTCTCGCATGGAATAGCCTTCATGTCTCAGAACAAGACTGACGAGTTTCAGAAGAAAGTTCTTTGTTTCTGGACATTTTGAGCCTGTAATCGAACCCACAAATGCTTATGCTCCAGATACTCAACTAGTCTAAAGAAGGCCAGTTTTATTGTTTCTTTAATCAGAACAACAGTTTTGAGCTGTGCTAAAATAATTGCAAAAGGGTTTTCTAATGATCAATTAGCCTTTTAAAATGATAAACTTGAATTTACTAACACAATGTGCCATTGGAACACTGGAGTGATAGTTGCTGATATTAGGCCTCTGTACGCCTATGTAGATATTCCATTAAAAAAATCAGCCGTTTCCAGCTACAATAGTCATTTACAACATTAACAATATCTACACTGTATTTCTGATCAATTTGATGTTATTTTAATGGACCAAAAATGTACTTTTCTTTCAAAAACAAGGACATTTCTAAGTGAGCTCAAACGTTTGAACGGTAGTGTATATTTTTTTTTTATACATTTTTTGCAAGAAATGTGGGGCTGAAAACAGGTGGGGCTCTGACGGGTCGCCACTGATCCTGTTATGATTGATATATAGCCCTATATGTAGATGTACTACTCTACCTCTTTCAGGTAATACATTCAATGCAGTATTAGCCTTATATTTAACTAATTAATGATGGTTTATGCATAATAAGCTTCTAACTTATAGCCTCTGTCTGTTGTGCAATACGCAAGCACCTGTGCTCCATTGGCCTCTCCTTAAAAAACGCTCCCATGCAGGAAAAGTTAGAATAGCTTGTTGGACATCATTTTTTTAGCATTTCTTATACCAATAGACTATTTGAAGAGGGACGCAAGCTCTTTTTTGCTTAATATTAAATACAGAAGCCAATAGAACTCACGGGTAGTTTGAAAGACGAGCTAACGCATGATGGTGGTAGGCTATAGCAGTTATTTATTCAGACCCATAACCATCCAATCTTTGTGAAGAGAAGTGAAAGCCTTCTGCATCTAATTCTAGTCCTATATTTTTCAAGGTTGTCATTAGAAGGACAAAATGTATTTAATTTAACTGTTGAAAGCAAGGAAGGAATGAAGCAAGAATAGAGAAAAAGGAGGTAGGCTAATAACATTAGGGGAATATTATGAAAGATATATTATACCCTACTAATTACACAAATAGGCCCTATTATATTTCAAAATGTAAATCCAATTTGCTAGTCTATACTTTGTAGGCAGCATGTGGTGCACCAGAATCGCATGTTCTCTTCTGCTTTATCATCGCTTGAATGATGTTTTTAATTCCGGTCCATATAATACAGTACAGTAATACAGTTCACACTCAAAACGATTAGCCTACTGGAGCTAGTTTCATTTATTTACCCAAGAGAGCTTATAACTAGCTACGTCTATGGCCTTTATTATTTTTATGTTGTGGGTAATGTGCAGTAGCCTATATCATATTCACCAAATGGACAAAAGTATGTGGACAAATTAGGGATTTTGGCTATTTCAGCCTCACCAGTTACTGACCTAAATATTAAATTGAGCACACAGCCATGCAATATCCATAGACAAAATTTGGCAGTAGAATGGCCTTACTGAAGAGCTCGGTGACTTTCAACGTGGCATCGTCATAGGATGCCACCTTTCTAACAAGTCAGTTCGTCAAAATTCTGCCCTTCTAGAGCTGCCCCGGTCAACAGTAAGTGCTGTTATTGTGAAGTGGAAACGTCTAGGAGCAACAATGGCTCAACCGTGAAGTGGTAGGCCACACAAGCTCACAGAACAAGACTGCTGAGTGCTGAAGCGTGTAGCGTATAAAAATCGTCTGTCCTCGGTTGCAACACTCAAGTTCTAAACTGCCTCTGGAAGCAACATCAGCACAAGAACTGTTCGTCAGGAGCTTCATGAAATGGGTTTCCATGGCCGAGCAGCCGCACACAAGTCTAAGGTCGACATGTGCAATGCCAAGTGTCGACTGGAGTGGCGTAAAGCTCGCCGCCATTGGACTCTGGAGCACTGGAAACGCATTCTCTGGAGTGATGAATCACGCTTCACCATCTGGCAGTCCGATGGACAAATCTGGGTTTGGCTGTTGCCAGGAGAACGCTACCTGTCCGAATGCATAGTACCAACTGTAAAGTTTGGTGGAGGAGGAATAATGGTCTGGGGCTGTTTTTCATGGTTCGGGCTAGACCCCTTAGTACCAGTGAAGCGAGGTCCATACAGAAATGGTTTGTCGAGATTGGTATGGAAGAACTTGACTGGCCTGCACAAAGCCCTGACCTCCACCCCTTTGAACACCTTTGGGGTGAATTGGAACGCCAACTGCAAGCCAGGCCTAATCGCCCAACATAAGTGCCCAACTTCACTTATGCTCTTGTGGCTGAATGGAAGCAAGTCCCCTTAGCAATGTTCCAACATCTAGTGGAAAGCATTCACAGAAGAGTGGAGGCTGTTATAGCAGCAAAGGGGGCACCAACTCCATATTAATGCCCATGATTTTGGAATGAGATACTTAAACAGCAGGTGTCCACATGTTTTTGGCCATATAGTGTACGTATTGGATAACGGCACAATCATTTGGGCTTTTTTGGGCTTGGGCTCATTAAATGTCGTTAATGTGGGCTCATAAAATGTATTTAATATATGGCTCATCATGCTAGTCAATGCTTTAATCAAAAAATTATAATGCTTTTGAATGACACTTCCTGTTTTGGCAGGAAATACCGGGTTACCCGGGAGAAAAATTATTTATTCTCTGGATGGAACATTTGTAAAATACCTGGAAAATATTCAACCCTAATCAGTATCCTCTCACCCAAATGTTGTGTGGCTCCATATTCATTTGTCTCATATTTAATATTCAAATATTTCTAGCTTTACTGTAACCTAGACCTTGTTGTTTTCATGTAGTGTGTGTAGCGTTCTGGTAGTCTGTAGTGAGAGAGTGGTCAGTAGGCGCTGTGCTTCTGTTATTTGTTAGTGTATTGGAGGAGAGGAGAGAGGGGAGTGGATGTAGGACTGATGCTGCTGCATGTTAAACAGGCCTGCTCTGGTTGAGAGAGAGGCCCAGTCAGGGACAGGAGCCATGGAGCCTCAGAAAGACACAACAAAATCAAATCAAATTGTATTTGTCACATGTGCCGAATACGACAGGTGTAGACTTTATCTTGGAATGCTTGCTTATGAGCACTTCCTACAATGCAGAGTTTAAAAAGTAATATAAATTAAAAATAGGAATAAAATACAGTCGTTCGTCCTCCGAAACAAAACCCAAACAAGCCGTACTACTTCTTGACACAATGCCCACTTAACCCTTTAGCCAGCCGCACCAATGTGTCAGAGGAAACACCATACACCTGGCCACCGTGTCAGCGTGCCCTGCGCCCGGCCTTCCACAGGAGTCGCTAGTGCGCGATAGGACATCCCTGCCGGCCAAGCCCTCCCCTAACCTGGACAATGCTGGGTCAATTGTGTACTGTCCCATGGGTCTCCTGGTCGCGGCCAGCTGCAACAAAGCCTGGACTCGAACCCAGAATCTCTAGTGGCACAGCTATTGTCTTAGACCACTGCGCCACTCGGGAGGTCCCTCAATGTGTTGGTATGCGTGTGTGTGTTGTGAGTGAGCGTGTGTTATATACTGTATAGTCTTGTGAGTGTTCATAGGGTCAGTGCAGATGGACAGGGTAACAATTTAATTAGCTATTTAGCAGTTGTATTGCAATTTAGCAGTCTTATGGCTTGGGGTAGAAGCTGTCTCAGCGGGGTGTATGGATGTGTGTATGCAGACCCACGAGCCACTCCGGCCCCTCATGCTGAGTTCCGTTTTTTTGTGTCCCCCACCCCCATCAAAGTTGCCCGTCCTTGTTATAGACCATAGACCTCATACATTACCCTGGGAGGCTGCTCAGGACCAACGCACCACACGACCCCAGGTTATACAATACCAGACTATGCCTTACCAGTCTGAACTAAGCTGTTATCAACTGTCTAAACTAGACTGTGCAGCTATCCCATTCTATCTTTGTGCTAAGTTGTTTTACCTAGAAGACACTGTTGTCATTCAAGTATTATTCAACATCACATGGACTTGATTGATTTAGAATTCTCAGCGTCTGACCTTAGTAAAGTTGGGTAATGTCTTGTCAACAAACCACAGACAATGTTGAAATATCTGTTCCCAAGACAGACACTGGGATTATTGTGTATGTTGCGTATTCACCTTTGGCATGGTTCCATAGTGTAAGGTTGGGTCTGCGACTGTTCCAGATCAACCAGTCAGTCCCTCTATGCAGGCTGGGGCTGTCTGCTTATCTGTTATTTCAACTCCAACTGAGTTCAAAAGTGTTAAAAAATATATTCATTAGCTTCTATCTTCATGTAGTCTTAAGGATCAAATGTGAATTACTCTTTTGAAATGCTTCTCCCCCCACCTCAAAGTAAAGTCTCTGGTATTACTCTCTGTTTAAAATCAGACAATTACTCTCATCATTTCCATAATTGCTACAGAATATTTAATGTGTTGACTTCTCCATATATATATATACCTGGAATGCATTTCAATGAACAAGTGTGCCTTGTTAGAAGTTAATTTGTGGAATTTCTTTCCTTCTTAATGCATTTGAGCCAATCTGTTGTCTTGTGACAAGGTAGAGGTGGTATACAGAAGATAACCCTATTTGGTAAAAGATTAAGTCCACTCTGAAAGAGCTGCAAAACCTGGACCCCTACAAATCAGCAGGGCTAGACAATCTGGACCCTCTCTTCCTAAAATGATCTGCCGAAATTGTTGCAACCCCTATTACTAGCTTGTTCAACCTCTCTTTCGTATCGTCTGAGATCCCCAAAGATTGGAAAGCTGCCGCGGTCATCCCCCTCTTCAAAGGGGGAGACACTCTAGACCTAAACTGCTACAGACCTATATCTATCCTACCCTGCCTTTCTAAGGTCTTCGAAAGCCAAGTTAACAAACAGATCACCGACCATCTCGAATCCCACCGTACCTTCTCCGCTATGCAATCTGGTTTCCGAGCTGGTCAAGGGTGCACGTCAGCCACGCTCAAGGTCCTAAACGATATCATAACCGCCATCGATAAGAGACAATACTTTGCAGCTGTATTCATCGACCTGGCCAAGGCTTTCGACTCTGTCAATCACCACATTCTTATCGGCAGAGTCAACAGCCTTGGTTTCTCAAATGACTGCCTTGCCTGTTTCACCAACTACTTCTCTGACAGAGTTCAGTGTGTCAAATCGGAGGGCCTGTTGTCCGGACCTCTGGCAGTCTCTATGGGGGTGCCACAGGGTTCAATCCTTGGGCCAACTCTCTTCTCTGTATACATCAATGATGTCACTCTTGCTGCTGGTGATTCTCTGATCCACCTCTACGCAGATGACACCATTCTGTATACTTCTGGCCCTTCTTTGGACACTGTGTTAACTAACCTCCAGACGAGCTTCAATGCCATACAACTCTCCTTCCGTGGCCTCCAACTGCTCTTAAATGCAAGCAAAACTTAATGCATGCTCTTCAACCGATCGCTGCCCACACCTACCCACCAGTCCTACATCACTACTCTGGACGGTTCGGACTTAGAATATGTGGACAACTACAAATACCTAGGTGTCTGGTTAGACTGTAAACTCTCCTTCCAGACTCACATTAAGCATCTCCAATCCAAAATTAAATCTAGAATCGGTTTCCTATTTCGCAACAAAGCATCCTAAACTCATGCTGCCAAATGATGATTATTATATCAAGAAACATTGACTCATCTGACTGGTACTCATTTTCTCACTGCTCTCAACTTATTCTTCTTTTGTAAAACTGACCATCCTATCGATCCTTGACTTCGGCAATGTCATTTACAAAATAGCCTCCAACACTCTACTCAGCAAATTGGATGCAGTCTATCACAGTGCCATCCGTTTTGTCACCAAAGCCCCATATACTACCCACCACTGCGACCTGTATGGTCTCGTTGGCTGGCCCTCACTTCATATCCGTCGCCAAACCCACTGGCTCCAGGTCATCTATAAGTCGTTGCTAGGTAAAGCCCGCCTTATCTCAGCTCAATGGTCACCACAGCAGCACCCACCCGCAGCACGCGCTCCAGCAGGTATATTTCACTGGTCACCCCCAAAGCCAATTCCTCATTTGGCCACCTTTCCTTCCAGTTCTCTGCTGCCAATGACTGGAACGAACTGCAAAAATCACTGAAGCTGGAGACTCATATCTCCCTCACTAGCTTTAAGCACCATCTGTCAGAGAAGCTCACAGATCACTGCACATGTACATAGCCAATCTGTAAATAGCCCATCCAACTACCTCATCACCATATTGTTATTTATTTTATTTATTTAGCTCCTTTGCACCCCAGTACTGCTACTTGCACACTCATCTTCTGCACATCTATCACCCCAGTGTTAAATTTGCCATACTGTAATAATTTCGCCAATATGGTCTATTTTTTGCCTCACCCCCTTATCCTACCTCATTTGCACACACTGTAGATAGATTTTCTCTATTGTATTATTGACTGTATGTTTGTTTATTCCATGTGTAACTCTGTGTTGTTGTATGTGTCGAACTGCTTTGCTTTATCTTGACCAGGTCGCAGTTGTAAATGAGAACTTGTTCTCAACTAGCCTACCTGGTTAAATAAAGGTGAAATAAATAAAATAAAAAATATTATGGCAAGAACAGCTGAAATAAGAAAAGAGAAATGACAGTCCATCATTACTTTAAGACATGAAAGTCAGTCAATGTGGAAAATTTCAAGAATTTTTAAAGTTTCTTCAAACGCAGTTGCAAAAACCATCAAGCGCTATGATAAAACTGTCTCTCATGAGGACCACCACAGGAAAGGAAAACCCAGAGTTACCTCTGCTGCAGAGGATAATTTCATAAGAGTTAACTGCACCTCAGATTGCAGCCCAAATAAATGCTTCACAGAGTTCAAGTAACAGACACCTCTCAACATCAACTGTTCAGAGGAGACTGTGTGAATCAGGCCTTCATGGTCGAATTGCTGCAAATAAACCACTACTAAAGGACACCAATAATAAGAAGAGACTTGCTTGGGCCAAGAAAAACGAGCAATTGATATTAGACCGGTGAAAATCTGCTCCAAATTTGAGATTTTTGGTTTCAATTGCCTTGTCTTTGTGAGACGCAGAGTAGGTGAACGGATGATCTCCGCAAGTGTGGTTCCCACTGTGAAGCATGGAGGAGGAGGTGTGATGGTGTTTGGGTGCTTTGCTTGTGACACGGTCAGTTATTTATTTTGAATTCAAGGTACACTTAACCAGCATGGCTACCAAAGCATTCTGCAGCGATACGCCATCCCATCTGGTTTGCGCTTAGTGGGACTATCATTTGTTTTTCAACAGGACAATGACCCAAAACACACCTCCAGGCTGTGTAAGGGCTATTTGACCAAGAAGGAGAGTGGTGGAGTGCTGCATCAGATGACCTGGCCTCCCCAATCAACCAAATTAAGGTGGTTTGGGATGAGTTGGACCGCAGAGTGAAGGAAAAGCAGCCAACAAGTGCTCAGCATATGTGCAAACTCCTTCAAGACTGTTGAAAAGCATTCCAGGTGAAGCTGGTTAAGAGAATGCCAAGAGTGTTCAAAGCTGTCATCAAGGCAAAGGGTGACTACTTTGAAGAATCTCAAATATAAAATATATTTTGATTTGTTTAACACTTTTTTGCTTACTACATGATTCCATATGTGTTATTTCATAGTTGTGATGTCTTCACTATTATTCTACAATGTAGAAAATAGTAAAACATAATGAAAAACCCTTGAATGAGTAGCTGTGTCGAAACTTTTGATACTGTATATATATTGGATAATTCTTTATTGGATAGGTTGGGAAATACAGTATTTTAACCATCCAGCCCAACAACAAAAGAAGGAATAGTCCACTGTCACTGTTATCTTCCTTATCAACTCTGACCTATATAATATATCTAGTTTGTGACCGGGTCTTCCCAGTAGCCTACCGAATACTGGACAGCAGGGCGGGCTAGGGAAGGAAACCGTCAGGCAGGGACCGGCAGGAACTCGCTGGAGCGTTGAAAGTCCTCGATCAACGCAGATTAGGTCAGAGCAGCGCAAACGTAAACGGCTGCACTTGACTTCGATACAGACCACTTTCTGCACGGAGGACTGTAGCGCACAGCCAAATACTGCAGGAGGGAACATGTCTCGTTCTATCGTCCGACTTTCGCTCGTCATCTCTCAGAGAGTGGCTGCCAAGTCCGTCTTATTGCCCAAGACCAGGGTTCCTGCTTTCATCCGTCCTGTCTCCACTAGTTCAGGTTTGAGCTATTCTGTTAGAATCGAATAAGGCTTTATAGAATGTAATTACATAGCTTGCATCTGGATAGGATACTTTGTCTATCAGTTAAAATTAAGTTTATTAAAATGAAGTTGAATTTCAACACAAGTTTATTAGATACCATTTTAAGAAAACCAGGTCATAGTGTATCTATAATTTTAAAGAAATGAACAAGTATTTTTGTCATGTTATGTAATAGGTTGATGCAGAAAAGACCAGTGGAAGTTGCCAGACAGCCATCTGTCACATGCTTACTGTCACATTTTTCCTGGGGGTCACATTTGCTCCAAAGAGCAGAAATCCATTGTGCTCAAATCTAATTAGGCTAAAGTGACGAAATGAAAAGAACAAAGAAATTGATATTTTTTTTCAATGACGACAAATAAACAAAATGCAACAAAACGCTCAACACATTTTGCTTATCAGTGTGTGCTTTACAGGCTCGGGATCTCTGACTCGTTATGATGAGACGACAGACTGGCAGAAAAAACTTACCCCTGAACAGTATGTGGTCACGAGGGAAAAGGGGACAGAGATGGTGAGTCACACACAGCACACATGCACACACACTTTGCCTGTCCTCAGCCTCAGTGACCATTGACTGGCATTCCTTTATAAATGTCAGTGGGTTCAGTGTGCAGTTTTGTATGGACTTTGTTCTTTGTTTATAATCTTCCTCAGAGTGAAAGATAAGAGCAGTTGATTAAAGAATGACATATGGGCTGAATCCTTCATTTGCACTGATCTGAAAGCTTCAATAATGACAAGAAAGACAACATATAGTGTGTTTACTGTGTGTTAACCAGGTGTGTGTATTTGTGTCCTCAGCCCTTCAGCGGTCTCTATCTGAACCATAGTGAGGTGGGAATGTACCACTGTGTGTGCTGCGATACTCCCCTCTTCAGGTAACCATCTAACCCCCTTATACCTCCCTAACACCTGACTCAGGTAACCATCTAAACCCTTTATACCTCCCTAACACCTGACTCAGGTAACCATCTAACCCCCTTATACCTCCCTAACACCTGACTCAGGTAACCATCTAAACCCCCTATACCTCCCTAACACCTCACCTGACTTCACTCTAACCCGAATTCACTCTAACCCCTAACATCTTAATTTAACCCGAATATGAGCGTTTAGACTAAACCTCTTACTAGACCTCTCTCTCTGTGTCTCTGTCTCTCTGTCTCTGTCTCTCACTCTGTCTCTCTCTCTCTCTCTCTCTGTGTCTCTCTGTCTCTCTTTCTGTCTCTCTCTCTCTCTCTCTCTGTGTCTCTCTGTCTCTCTTTCTGTCTCTCTCTTTCTCTCTCTCTGTCTCTCTCTTTCTCTCTGTAGTTCAGAGGCAAAATATGACTCTGGGACAGGCTGGCCAGCGTTCAAAGAAGCTCATGGGACGTGGGAGCGCGATGAGAGCCATGCATCCATCATCCGTCGCCCTGACAACACCATGGGTAGTGCCGAGACAGAGGTCCTCTGTAAACATGTGAGTTGCATTCTGGGTAATAATGCAGAGAGATGTGTTGGTGTGGTGTGTGTTCTGTCTCCTCTACTGTATTATTTTTACCCTGCAGTGTGTGTGTGTGTGTGTGTGTGTGTGTGTGTGTGTGTGTGTGTGTGTGTGTGTGTGCTACAGTGTGATGCCCATCTGGGTCATGTGTTTGAAGATGGACCAGACCCCACAGGACAGAGGTTCTGCATCAACAGCCAGTCTCTTAACTTCAGACTGAGAGATCTCACACCCGAAGACTAGTGGAGCCCTTAGGACCACTTAGAACCGTCTAAAACCACCTAGGCCTGACCAGAGCAAACCTTCAAACCCAGAGAACACAAACCCAAGGTCCAGTAAAACACAACAGAACTGACACCTGGATCCCTAACACTGACCATAGATGGAATTTTCCTGATTTCCTGACCTCGGCATCAGGAATACTGTTTTCTATGTCTGTATCTTTCTGTAACTGATCATAGATGAA